>NC_062544.1:83414360-83681860 GCF_016906955.1 Phacochoerus africanus | reverse complement strand
ATTTCCACGTGCCTTGGGCATGGCTTAAAAAACAAACAAACAAACACAACCAGAGTGTGTGTTGCTGCAGTAATTTAAGGGAGGAAAGAACAAATCTCAGGCAACATATTCACGTGAAGAAACAGTACTTCTTTCATTTACTTCTTTCTAACTTTCAAGTGGTAGAAATCTAATCTCCTCACTCCCTGGAGTTCTCTCTGGATTCCAAAGATGCCAGGGCATCAGGGCTGATGGTGAAAGGGGAAGAATATTCTCCTCTGTGCTCTGTCTTCTACCTATATTGCACTGGCTCTGACAGCCTCATAGCCACACAATCTTGGATCATCGTGCAACACAGGCCTCTGCTGGGCCATCCTTGTCTAGACAACAAGAACACTTCAAGGCCACCAACTGCCTGCACCATCTCCCAGCCACTCTTGCATGTTCCAGAACCTTCTCTGCTCCTGCCCAGCCTCAGATCATGGGGAAGCATTGGTAGCAAGGGAGCAAGCTCACCTCCTCAGACGTTTCTTCTGATCATTCCCTTGATGTGTGCAAGAATGCCCCAAGTCCTTGCTGACCCTCCAGACTGTCCTTGGGCAGGTGGTGCACAGGCTCTCCTCTGCTTCACTCCATCACTATCTCCCAGAGAATTCAGGATGCAAGTCTCTCCCTTCGACACCCTGCCAATGTATAAGCTCAGCTTTCTCATTTGACTCCCGATTTCTAACCTTACAGATCAGTTTTGTTTGGTTTTGACCTTGTATCAATGGAATCCCACAGTAAATACTGTCACAAATCCTGTTTCTCTCATTCAATGTTACATTTATAAGGCTCACCCACATTTTTTAATGTACCAGTAATGTATTCTTTGTCATGACTCTATAGTATCCCTTTTACCTCCAAGGCATTTTGCTTCAAGGATAACATAGAGAGTCCCAGGGAAGGGGTCACAGCCTAGAATCTTCATCTACAAATTCAGCTGCGTAAAATGACATAATTTTATTTTTATAAAACCATGCTGAATTTCTACTTTAAGCCTCCATTCTAGCAAATCCTCCTTCTCAATTTTCTGAGATACACTTAATTTTCAAAGAAGGCACTTATCAAAGTATGGAAATGGGCAAGCCAATTACATTGACAAATCCATAAATTTCTCATCAATTTCCCATATAGTTTTGGAATGCCGCTCTATACCGGAAGAAGCATGAGTAAATATGCAGTTATATATAGAATAAAATACAGATACGCCCTCAAAATATCTGGAAGCATACTTAGAGTGGCAAATGACCACCCCCTTTTGAAAGATCACTTGGAATTGGGGCTGACTCAGTTAACAGTAGATTCACGCCTCCCGTAACCAACCACACACACACACACACACACACACACACACACACACAGAGGTGTTTGAAAAGTGTTAGAAAGTATTCTCACTCTTTGGGTAGGGGCTCATCGTCCCTCCTAGACCATGAACACCTGTACAATGTACTCGGCAGACTTTCCTTCCCCAGTAATCATCTTTCACTCATTTACACACTGGATGACAGTATCATCCAGCTTCTTTTTTTGTCTGATTTTAGTTTTGTTTTCTGGCCACGCCTACAGCATGCATAAGCCATTTGGACAGGAATCAAACCTGAGCCACAGTGCTGATGACACCAGATCCTTAACCTGCTGAGCCACCAGAGTACTCCTGATACCCATCTTCTTATACGACAGCACAGCCACACTGTATTGGCTTATTTCATCGAAACTGTGACACGCTACCTCCTTAACTTACAGTTAGGAATGGGCCCATCAGAAAGCTTTGCCAAGACCAGAAACTGCTTGTGCCTGTTCCTCTTGGATGGCAGGAGACACAAGATGGAAAATGAGTTGCCATCAACAGCCATCACATCAGTTAGCTATTGCTACATAACAAACAACCACAGACCACAGTGGGGTCTGGTTCATGCTCCTCTGAGTCATTTGGAAATCAGTTGTCCTTGGCTAGACTCAGGTGGGACATTCTGTTCCATATGTCTTTTATCCTCCTGCTGGGATAAGTGGACTGGCCATGGAAAGTTCTTCTCATGGAGGAGGGTGGAAGAGAAAGAAGGTAAGTAGAAACCCCTGAGCCCTCTTAAGAGGGCTGAGAACCCGAACTGTTGTGAGACAATCCCCCATGGGTCTCTCACATTTCTGTAGGTGAAGGTGCTTCCTGCACTTTGTTCCAAACTTTGTATAGCAAATAGCCCTGGAGGCTAGAGATGATGTTATCCTCCAGAGAAGGGGCAGGTTTTCTTACAGCATTGGAAGATCAAGATAGAGTTTCTTCTGGAGCAAAGGGCAGGCAAGCTTACTGTTAGTATCATAAAGATAAGGTCTCCCTCTGGGAGAGAGGTCAGGCAGGCTTGTGGTTCATTTGTAAAGATTTGGGTTCCCCAAGCTTGGGGTTCTTCAGTTTGACACAACCTACTGCTTGTGTAGCATCCATCTGGACCCTTGGCATTGTCTCAGTGAGACTTGGGGGTGGGGGCAACAGGAACAAATGCAAACGTGAAGTTCATGCTGCTGCCTGCTGTGCCCTGGGTAATAAAGTCATTCTCTCCAGCAACAGAAATTTCATGTCTTCCAATAGCCAAGGCATAGAAGCAAAATAAGTATCCATTAATAGATGAATGGAAAAAGGATATGGTGTATACTGCTGAGCCATAAAAAAGACCAAAATAATGCCATTTGCATCTACATGGATGGACCAAGAGATTATCATGTGAAGATTATCAAGTGAAGTAAATCAGATCGAGAAAGACAATATCATATGATATCCCTTACATGTGGAATCTTAAAAATATATATATATACAAATGAATTTATTCTCAAAACAAAAAGAGACTCACAGACCTAGAAAACAAGCAAACTTATGGCTACCAAAGAGCAAAGGGGGATGGGGGAGGGATGAATTAGGAAGTTGGGATTAACATGTACACACTACTATACATAAAACAGATAACAAGGATCTACTGTATAGCATAGGGAACTATACTCAATTTTTTGTAATGACCTATAAGAGAAACAAACCTGAAAAAAATGTTTTATATATATAATATATATAACTGATTCACTGTTCTGTATACCTGAAACTATCATGATATTGTAAATCAACTATACTTCAATAGAGAGAAAGCAAGAAAGAAGAAGAGGGGAAGGAAGGAAGTTGAACAAAGAGTAGTGCCAATATCTGAGAACTGGTTTCTTTTTTTCCTGCAAGGGTGGAAGCTCAAGCAGTGGGGTGTGTTCTCCTGCTTCAGAAAAGCCCGATTTCCTCTCTAGGCTTGGGCTGGTTTCCCCACTCAGGATTAGCCATCAGAAGAGGAATGTCGGTGCTGAGTTGACTCTGAAAAAGGAAAAGCCCTGGCAACCTCAAGGGAAGGAACACTGCCATTTCCAAGTTTTATTGATCATGGGCAGAGGGTTCCAGCCCAGGGAGTGGCCCAGAGAGAGTCTGCCAGGAAAGAAGTGCCAAAGGTCTGATGGACAACAAACGGCACAACGATCAGTAACCGTGTCCCCTGTGCCACCCAAATAAACTGCTTTCACTCAAAGCCTTGCCACAGAGGCTGCTTCTGGGAGGTCCAAATTAAGACAGGAGATGGTTCAGATCCTTCCCTTCTGTAGAGACTCTTACCTTTCTAATGAAATGAGCTCACAAGCTGGGCACCTTAAACACAGCAATTCATTGCCTGACAGTCCAAGATCAATGCCTCACCTCCAGCTGCCGGCAGTTTGCTGGCAAACTTCAATATTCCTTGACCTGCAGGTGTATCACCCTGCTCTCTGCCCTGATGTTCCCCCTGGTACTCTCCCAGCATGCGTGTATGTGTCCAAATCTCGCCTTGTGTAAGGACACCAGTCACATTGGATTAGGGGCCTACCCTACTCCTGGATGGCCTCATTATCATGTAACTAATTGCATCCACAGTGACCCTATTTCCAAATAAGGTCCTGGAGTTAGGACTTCAACCTATGGATTGGGGGATGGTTTGGGAGGAGCCCAAGCCCTGGCGGTGAATCAGGGAGAAGTGTGGGATCATAGTCAAGGCTGGGAAATGAAACTGACTGGTTTTGAATTTTTGACTGTGCCACTTCCTTGCTCAGTGACCTTGGGCAACCTACTTAACCTCTCTAAATTTTAGTTTCCTCCTGATATGGGTTCCAGCTATCACAATGGTAGCAGCTTCCTCAGAGAACTGTGGGAGGATTAAATTCAGGGCTGACTATGAATACAAAGTAATTGGGAATAAATAACTCCTCGTATCGTTCATAGCTCGTTGCCCACTTGGCACTTCTCTCCTGGCAGACTCTCTCTGGGCCGCTCCCCGGGCTGGAACCCTCTTTCCACCATCAATAAAACTTGGAAACGGCAGTGTTCCTTCTCCTGGGTCTTCCAAGAATTGCCAGGGCTTTTCTATTTTCGGAGTCAAGTGATAGTTCTGACCTTCCTTTCCTGATGGCTGAGCCTGTGTGGGGAAGCCGGGGCCAAGGGGCATGGAAAGTGAAGCTTCCCATCACAGGTGTGCCAGGAACTGGCACCGCCAGGGCAACTAGGGCTTAACCCTGGGGAGAAGCTGCAGGAAACAGGTACATCACCTGCCTCAGAGTCATCCAGGGAGGGGTAGAGGAGCCAGAGTGTTTATCAAATTCCCTCAATCCTGGCTGAGAGCTACTCCCAAGGAAGGTTAACGGTGATCTCCTGATGCTTCTGGCCTGCAGTATGGGCAGACAGAGAGGCCTCCCAGAGCTTCAAAGAAGGCCCTCAGGCAGGAGTTGCCAATACTGGCTGTTGAAATTCGGCCTGAGGCATAATGAAGGCCCTAAGGTTTTTTTTTCCCTTTGTTTGTTTGCTTTGTTTTTCTTTATAGGGGCCCACCTGTGGCCAATGGAAGTCCCAAGCTTAGTGTTGAATTGGAGCTTCAGCTGCCAGCCTACACCACAGCCATAGCAACAGCAGATGAGAGCCATGTCTGCGACCTTGTGGCGATGTTAGATCCTTAACCCACTGAGCCATGCCAAGGATCAAACTAATCCTCAGGGACACTATGTCGGGCCCTTAACCTGCTGAGCCATAATGAGAACTCCAAGCTCTAGGTTATGGTAGAGACACTCATATAGATTTTTCTCCTGGTCCAGTGGGTTGGTAAACCAAGGTATGGAGAAAACCGAAGTTGAGCTTGAAGAGTGAATGATCCAGGGAGCAACAGCAGAAGAGCCACCAAGTTAAAATAAACACTTCAAGAATGCATTCATACCTTATCAGCAACAGCACTGCTGCCATAAGGGCAAATTCATTATCCGAATGGTCTGGGGAACTCCATGTAGATTTAGGAGAATTAATGTAATAAGCTCAGGGTGATGGACCCTTACTCACTGAAGGCAAAATCAGAGCTTGATATTATATCTGGGTGAATAAAGAGGCCTGGGCTAATTACAGGTGAGCAACCATCTTTTTTTTTTTTTTTTTTTTTTTGCTTTTTAGGGCTGCACTTGCGGCACATGGAAGTTTCCAGGCCAGGGGTTGAATCAGAGCTGCAGCTGCCAGCCTACACGACAGCCACGGCAACTCTGGATCCAAGCCGAGTCTGTGACCTACACCACAGCTCACGGCAATGCTAGATGCTTAACCCACTGAACGAGGCCAGGGATTGAACCTGCATCCTCATGGATCCTAGACCCGTTCGTTAACTGCTGAGCCATGATGAGAACTCCCTGGGTAGCTGTCTTTTATTATTTCTGGCATCCAAGGAAGTGCTCTGCTCACAATTTTCAGACCTGTGTTCAAATCCTTTCTTCAGGGCCTGCAGTGCCCTTTGATCTGTCCAGGGCCCGATCAAGTTCACCAGTCCTTGCTCATTGACCCTGCAGAAGGCACTTCATCTGGCCTTCCCCTCAGCACCCCTGTCTGCTCTGGAGGGTCAGCATGACCCATGTCTGGTTTGTCAGCCAGAGGTTGCCATACGGTCCAGCTAAGATGGGAAAGCCCTTCATACTAGCCCTATGTGTTATATCTTATAACACATGTATTTGAAAATCTGTTCTGGAGTTTAAGCCTTTAAGTGGCTCAGCAGGTTAAGCATCCAATGTTGTCGCTGCTGTGGCTCAGGTTAATGCTATGGTGGTATACAATCCCTGGCCCGAGAACTTCTTCATGCTTCAGGCCCCCCCACCCCCCCAAAAAAAGTAAAAGAAAATCTATTCTGCAAAGGATTCCAGAGGCTCCCCTAAATTGCCAAAAGGATCCATGGATCAAGACCAAGACCAGTCGTTCAACTATTACATTTAGAATGGATAAAAAAACAAGGTCCTACTGTATAACACAGGATATTAAATCTCTGGGATAGACCATTATGGGAAAGAATATAAATAAGAATGTAGATATGTGTATAACTGAATCACTTGGCTGTATAGCAGAAATTGGCACATTGTTAATCAACTATAATAAAAAAATTAAATTAAAAAAAAACCCTGTATGTAAGACTATAAGTACAAACAGCTTTCCGCCACTTTCAAGTAAAAGTTCTTTTTCTTTTGCCTCCTCCCCACCCCAGCCTAGCCCTTTTCTTCCAGTTTTGGGGAGCTTAGGTTGTCGTGACCTCGCAGAGGCTGCCAGGAAGACCCATGAGGGTACACTCAGAGCTCATTAGGGCCAGATCAGGCTGAGCCCCAAGGGACAGGGAAGAAGGAGAACTGGTTCATATCTGATTCCTCCATCTCACATCAAATCACACCACATGCCTGAACTGTGGGGACACTCTTCCAGATGACCTGAGGGCATCCAAGCTGCCTTTCCATTTCATTTCAGCTTTCTTCTTTCCTCCCAGCAAGCGCAGCATTTTTCACAGGATCAGACAAGCTTTTGCAATGAGGTGCACAAGGGTTGCTTTCCTCCTTGGCAAACACTGCCAGGCTTCTCCTTGCTTGGTTCTAGGAGATGCTAATAAGCGCTGTACATTGGGACCTAATTTGCATACTTTATAGATTATTTGTGGTTTGTAACTATTGGGGATCAAAGCTGGTGAAGATAACCCCACTGCGCCCACACCTGCAGGGGCCTGGATTACCCAGTCTGCTCCTCCAGGCTGGGTGAAAACAGGTTTATCAGGCCAGGGGCCAGGATGCCCCAGGAAATGGAATTAACACACTTCCCCCAACTCCTGCGTGACACAAAGGAAGCCCTTCCCCTGCGCCCGCTAGGGAGGAGGGCTGTGTGACACAAGGGCGCTGTGTGATTTAGTCCCAGTAGGAGATTTTTGCTGGCACCCCTACCCCCAAGCCATGCAATCACAAGCACACTGGCATTAGAATTCTGAAGAGGTTTTTTGGTTTTGTTCAGGGATTTTTTTTTTTTTTCTTCCCTCAAATCATAGCCTTTAAGTGCTCTTTGTGTTTATAATTAGCCATAAGCCCGGGATGGCTCAATTCACATCCCCACGCAGGCGCCCGTCCCCCTGGCTGGCCCAAGTGCTGTTAATTAGCCCTGCAAAGATCAGCAAGCCTGATTGGCAGCCGCTTTTTGCAAAAGGCTCCCAGCCCTCTCGGCAACAAAGAAAACCCGTCTTAGCATCTTGGCATTATAACTGTCATCTGGATTCCTTGCTTTTTCCTCTCTGCCACTGCTGCGGATTTCATGGATACATTTATTTATTCTGCAATCTTAGCACTGATGTTTTGGTAGAAATTTCTAAATCTTGCAGTTGAGAAAGAATGTCATGTTTGAGATTTGTCACAACTCTAAGAAGGGATAGAATGGGGACAGGACAATTCATTTTTAGATTAAGAAAAGGGTTTACAGTTTGGGAAACTGTTGGTATCACTAGAGTTAAACAAAGACATCCCCTATGGCCCAGCAATTCCACTCCCAGGTAATTCCCACAGAAGCATGCTTCCCCCTGCAAAATACTAAGATATGCCTTGTTCAGCCTCAAACTGGAAACCGCCCAAATGTCCATCAACGATACCCTGATTTTTTAAATTATGGTGAATTCACACAGTGGAACCCTATACAGCAGTGAGAATACAAACTACAACTGCATGTACAATATGGATGGATCTCAGAAATAGAAAGCTGAGGAGTTCCCTGGTGGACTAGGGGTTACAGATCTGGTATTGTCACTGCAGTGGGCCCAGGTTCAGTCCCTGGCCCTGGAACTTCCACGTGCTACTGGCAAGGCCAAAAAAAAAAGAAAAAAGAAAAAAAAATCAGTAAATGTTTAATTGAGTGTCTACAAAATCTAACATATATCAAGTAATTCAGTGTTTCTCAAACATTAATGATGATACAAAACATCTGGGGATCTTATTTGAATACAGATTTTGATTCTGTCCTTCTGGGGTGGAGCCTGAGAGTCTGCATTTCTCACAAGCTCCCAAGAGATATCAGGCTTCCCAGTTCATGGGCCACACTTTGAACTGCAGCTCAGCTTAATCCTCACACAGTTATAAATATAATAGAGACTAAAACAAAAGGTGAAGATTTTATATTTACGGAACTCAAAATAATATTTTTATCTATTTTATATACATAACTAAAATTTAACATTTTAACCATTTTAAAATATACAGTTCTGTAGCATTAAGTACATTTAATCCCTGGCTGGGGAACATCCACATGCCAAGAGCAAGGCCAAAAAAAAAAGGTAAATTCACATTATGGTACAACCATCATCACTACTCATCTCCAGAATCTCTTCATCTTCCCAAAGGGAATTCTGTACTCATTAAACAATCACTCTCATCCCCTCTTCTTCTCAGCCTCTGGCAAGCACTATTCTTCATTCTGTCTCTATAAACTGAACTTGACTATCCTAGGTACCTCCTGTAAGTAGAATCAGACAATATTTGTCTGTTTGTGTCTTATTACTTCACTGAGCATGATGTTCTCAGGTTCAGCCATGTTGTAGCATGTATCAGAAATTTCTTCCACCATTAGACTGAATAATATATGCCATTGTATGGATGGACCACATTTTGTTTATCTATTCATCTATCAATGGACATCTGGGTTGTTTCCACAATTTAGCAATTGTGAATAGTGCTGCTACACACACAGGTATACCCATTCAAATCTCTTGGTTACAAACGCAGAGGTGGAATTGCTGACACTTCTGTGTTCAATTTTTTTTGAGGAACCAAAGCAATAATTACTTAAAAACATATAGTCAACTGTCATATTGCGGACCCAGATGTTAGCATCTCCCAGTGTTTATGTCCTTTTGTAGTTCCCGCCCACATTAACTGTGGGGTGCCTGTCACTGCTTTGACTAATACAATATAAAGGAAGTGATGCTATGTCAATTCCAACACTAGACTTGATCTGGCAGCTTCTTGGAAGGCTTACTCTTGGTACAGTTCTGCTTAAAACTCATCCACCATGCTATAGGACAGTCCAAGTGGCCACCTGGAGAGGCCCATGTAGAGAAGAACAAAGTGCTCCAGTTGGGAGTCCCACCTGAGCTCCCAGTCAAGTGCCAGCTGACTCCAGATGCCCAGGAATCCTGGACATTTCAACTCAGCTGAGCTCCTAGTCAATACTTCAGATGATTACAGTTATCCACTGTCCCAGCTAACCCTCCTTGGAACAGAGGAACCACGCTATGAAGACAATAATTGTTTTTAAGTCCCTAAGCTTTGAGGTGATTTGTTATGCAGCATTAACTAGCTAAAACAAAAATTGTTTCAAATGTTTTATAGCAAGAACAAAAAGCATTATACCTAATGTAGGATTGGGCAGAATTTAAGATATCTGATAAAGAGTGAAATATACCCGGTGTCTCTAAAGACCTTAAATAAACAAAAAAATAAAAAGATGCAAAGCAGCTGGTGGGAGGTGGGCTCCTGAATAACCCCAGCCTAGAACCAAGAATCCTGCAGCAGGATTTTTGTAGCTTTCATAGTTGTTGTTTTGACTGAATCAAAGACCTGGCTGGCCCAGATCACCATGCCATCCTTATACCAAAGAAGGCAGCCGGGGATTTTTTCCACATATGTAGCTTGGCATATGGCTTTGAGAGGATTTGAACTCTTAATTAGAAGCTTCCCTTTGCCCAGAAATTATGGTGCAGCTGAGTGATAAGAATGAAATCAGCCAAGTCTGTTCTCAGATTCCCAGAAACACAGAAAATAATCAGCCTGAACATGAAGCCTTGAAAGCCAGGGCTGAGATGGGTCTCACCAACCTGGACCCTGAGGTCAGGGTCTCCTGCCCTCTCTCATTGCCAGATGTCACAAGGAAACCAGCTTCTGCTTTGCTCTGTTCTCCCAAGCTGAGGCCCCATGGCCCATACCTGGAGGAACAGTCCTGACCTTAGGTGAGAAGCATGGTGGGCAGTGTTCACTCAATATTCAATGATATACACCGAGCATATAGCATATGACAGGCAGGTGCTACACTGGGCGCTGGGCATATGCTAGTAAATAAAACAGATGCGGTTCCCACTGCCATGGAGATTGCAGCTCAGTGGAGGAGATGGATGATACATTCACAGGGACATTACAAATGCTGCACTTGTTCATGCCTTGGGGGCCTTTGCATGACTTGTCTTTTTCACATCACTCTTTTTTGTTTGTTTATTTGCTTTTTGGCTGTGCCCTCGGCATGTGGAAGTTCCCGGGCCAGGCATCAAACATGAGCCACAGCAGTGATAATGCCAGATCCTTGATCACTGAGCCACCAGGGAACTCCTCACATTGCTCTTTACTCTAATAGTTTTGTCGTTAGATGTCAGCTTAAACTTAACCTCCTCATCTTCCCTGTTGCCCAATCACTCGAATACATTCCTCCTACTATGTTCTCTGTGTAGCACTTACTATTATCAGATATTTTCTTATATATTTATCGGTTTTTTATTCTCTCTCTCGGCCATAGAAAGTCAACTCCAGAAGAATGATCTTATCTCTCTTGTTCATTGCTAAATCTGGAGTCCCTGAAACAGCACCCAGCATGTACAAGGTGCTCGGGAAATTCAAATGAATAAAATGAACAAATGATGACATAAAGTTTAAGTGTTTCTGTGGCTCTGGCGTAGCCCGACAGCTGTAGCTCCAATTAGACCCCTAGCCTGGGAACCTCCATATGCCTCAGGTGTGGCCCTAAAAAGACAAAAAGACAAAAATAAATAAAGTTGGCACCTCACCTTTCACCATAAAAAAAAAAAAAAGATTTTCTGGAGTTCCCGTTGTGGTGCAGCAGAAACAAATCCAACTAGTATCCATGAGGATGTGGGTTCGATCCTTGGCCTCGATCATTGAGCCAGGGATCTGGCGTTGCCGTGAGCTGTGGTGTAGATTGCAGATGCAGCTCAGAACCCAAGTTGCTGTGGCTGTGGTGTAGGCTGGCAACTGCAGCTCTGTTTTGACTCCTAGCCTGGGAACTTCATATGCTATGAATGCAGCCCTAAAAAAAAGCCAAAAAAATTTTTTTATTTTTGTGCATATTAGCTGGTGATTTTACTTTCTCTTCCCCACCAAAAAAAATAAAAGTACATTTTTAAAAAAGGACAAATACATACTACAGCCACTCACATCTGCTCCTCGTGAAAAAAAACTGGGTCGTCAGAGAAGGTTGACATGACTCCAGTCAGAAGCAATGCAAGTGGACATTTTAGTCAGGGGCGGGGTTAATCCAGGTCAAAATATATGATATACAATAGCCATTTGGAAATCTTCAGATCGGTGTACAGGACCACATTACAACTGTCACAATCCCAGGTGGGCATGATTGACTTGAGGAGATCCCACCAAAATGCCAGAATTCATCATCAAGCATTTCAAAGTCATTGTCCATCCGGCCATCCCGGCATGGAAGAGGAGCTGTGCTGGACAGCCTCCAGGTGTCCAAAGACAAACAAGACAACAGTCTGACCTCGAGGTATTCAGATGCATTAAAAGAGACTGAGACCAAAATCAGTAATTATGTACTGAGAGTCACACAGTGATGGAATTAGACAGAGGAACACATTTAATACAGTGTGAGAGGGTCAGGCTGGGGGGCTGCCTGGAGAAGGTATCCTCCATTTTAAATGTTAAGGAATGTAATGGGGACAGCTAGGCAAAAAAAGACAAGAAGGGGTATGGGCACAGAGGGGAGAAACAGCTTGAACAATTAGAGAATGGTAGGCCCCTGGGGTTGCTGGAGTAGGGAGAGGGAGAGGGGAGGGGGGAGGGGGGAAGTTAGCCTGGCAGCAGGATCTGTTTGGACCCAAGTTCTGATGCTTAGATCCTCTCTTGTTCCTTCTATCCTCCACCCAGGACTCGGAACCTGCTGTGTAAGAGCCAGGATGCAGATTTGTGAAGAGCAGGTGAGCACATCTGTCACTCTTGTTCATTTCTTTGGGAAGAATTTTTTGCCTCCCTTGGAGAGTCTGAAACTAAGCATTTTTTTCTTGTGCTTCTTTTGCCCCAATAACTACCTGCCTTTAAAAGGTCAGCAAATGGCCACTCACTTTGAAAAACTGCAGTAAAGAAATCTAGGAAATTTCCATGGTTTGGAGAACAGGAAAGAAGAGCAGCTTCCTCCCACAAGTGGGCAACAGTTGCGCCCACCCTGCAATTAGACAGAAGGACAGTCAGTCACTTAGAGGAGGAGGTTCACATTTCACGGAACCTGGGTTTTTTTTCTGGTTTATTAGAAACCTCAGAGACCCAAATTCTCTTTTTTTTTTTTTTTTGCCTCTTTCACAGTGAAAATGTAAATGTTTCTTGTGATTTCATCGGCTTTGTTAATCAAAAAGGTTGGCCACTAAAATAGGATCTGTGATACTGTAAACCTTGAAAGAGCAATTCTGGGAGAAGCTTTGCAGGGTAGATTTCCAGCTACCCTCCCAGGCTGCTCACCAAGGGGCAGATGAAATTCCTTTTAACATGAACTGCTCAGCAAGAAATGTCTTGCCTGTATTTAAACCCATACACAGAGTTCCCCTGCAGTCCCCAAATCTATCTGTCACGCTGGATTTACACACATTCACATCCATGGAGGCTTAGAGCCTTGGAAGCAGTGCTCCAGGGTGGGGGCAAGTGCTACTGAGATGTTGGGGAGAAAGGTGTCAGGGAGACCTCAGGTGAATGTATGGCTTCTCCTGTCACCTGCTGCCCCTACAGCTGTCAGGGGCTGGGGGACTGAGGGCAGGGAGGAGAGAGCATCCAGAGAGGGCAGGATTAATACCAGGATCATAGCCATCAGAAAGGGAAAGAAGTCCCTCTGGTCCCACAGCAACATGACCCTCAGAGCTGATGACAAATTCTGGGATGAAATGGAAGTCTGAGAGATTGATCTTACAGTAGGGTTGCCAGATTTAGCAAATTAAAATGCAGAATTCGAAATCAAATTTAGACTTCGGCGGGGGGAGTGGGATGGACTGGGAGAGTTTGGGGTTAGTATATGCAAACTATTACATTTAGAATGGATGGGCAATGAGGTCTTACCATACAGCACAGGGAACTGTGTCTAATCTCTTGGGACAGAACATGATAAAAGACAGTACGAGAAAAAAAATACATATACAAGTCATATATATGTGACTGGGTCATTTTGCTGTACAGCGGAAATTGACACAACCTTATAAATTAACTATAATTTGATAAATTTAAAAAAAAATTTATACTTCAGGAAAAAAAATTTTAGTATAAGTATATACCAAGCATTGAGTGGGATATACTTATACTTAAAAATTTTTTTCCCCCCTCATTGTTTACCTGAAATTCTAATGTAACTGGATGTCCTGCATTTTATTTGGCAACTCTAACTCATAGGTCTCCAGCTCACCAGTTCCTCTACCTGGTGTCCCAGCTCACCTCTGCCCCTGGTGTTTTCTTTTCCCTTTCCTCCTCTTCTGGTCCTCTTTCTTCCTCTCATTCTTCCACGTTAATACAAGAGGTGATCAGGGAGTTCCTGCTGTGGCTTAGCAGTAACAAACCTGACTAGTATCCATGAGGATGCGGGTTCAATCTCTGGCCACATTCAGTGGGTTAAGGATCCAGCATTGCTATGAGTTCGGATCTGGTGTTGCTATGGCTGTGGTGTAGACCAACAGCTAGAGCTCCAGTTCGACCCCTAGCCTGGGATCTTCCATATGCTGCAGGTATGGCCCTAAAAAAAAATAAAAATAAAAAAGACAAAAAAAATGCTAGAGGATCTGACAACAGGTCCCAAATGACTGAAGCTCATTCAATACCTACCTGTTCTCTCACCTCCCTTTGCAGGTTTATTTGTGGTTGTCCAAAGTTTGAAGACGTCATTCCCTGCTTAAATTTCCCCAAGTAATATACAACCAAGGAGGGGAGATACAGGGACAAGCAGCCCTTCTGAAATTCTGGAAAATGTGGGCTGTTGGCACCAGGCCCCCTACTTTGTCAGCACTTCCCTGCAGCCTCCGGATCCACTGTGGCCACCCAAGCCCATGGCCATTCAGGAGCTATCATCTAGGGAGCACGGAGAAAATATTGGAAAAAGGAGGCAGAGACCAAGCACCCAACTATTGGAGGGTGAGACCCAGGATCGTGGTAATTGTGTTTATTCGAGTGTCAGAGTTTGTATGTGGGTGATAATTAAGTGGTAGGTGGTATCAGGGAAAACTTAACACGGAGGCTGATGATAGATACTAGCGACCCAAACTAATGAGAAGAGAAAAGTTAAATGGATTTGGCTGTGTCAAAGTAACACTAATTACAGTCATTTCGGTGAGCTTTCTACATGGATGCCTAATTACATATGGTGCCATAATACTTATGTGTATCATTATATATGCCTTAAATTAACTTCTTTATAAAGTGTAACTTGATTTACAGGAGACTCAATATGAGTTGAATTGAGCCTTCACTGTTTTTCACTCATGCAGGATGGATCTCTGCTGCTCTGAGTTCAGTGCAGCCATGGGTTGAGTCATGGTGAGGAGGCAGCTTCTGAAATGGCCCCCAGTGACCCTCCACTTCCTGGTGTTCATGTCTTTTGTAATCTACCCCATTTGGGTACACTGGGGCTAGTGACCTCCTTCTAACAAACAGAACACAGCAAAAGCGATGGAGTGCCACTTCTGAGATTGGGTATAAAATGCCTGTGCCTTCTGCTCTCCTTGTTGTCACTCACTCTTTCTTGCTCCAGGAAAAGCCAGCTGCCGTGTTGCAAGCTGCCCTATGCACACTATGCACATGAAGGCACACATGGCAGGGACCCTGGCCGGATCTCTGACCAAAAGCCAGTAAAAACCTGAAACTTAAGGAGAGCCATGAGGAGTTCCCATCATGGCTCAGTGGTTACCAAACCTGACTAGTATCTATGAGGCCGCAGGTTCAATCCTTAGCCTCGCTCAGTGGATTAAGGAGCTGGCATTGCCATGAACTGTGGTGTAAGTCACAGATGCAACTCAGATTCCATGTTGCTGTGGCTGTGGCTACAGCTCCGATTCAATCCCTAGCCTGGGAACCTCCATATGCCACGGGTTTGGCCCTAGAAAGACAAAAAATAAAAAGGAAGGAAGGAAGGAAGGAAGGAAGGAAGGAAGGAAGGAAGGAAGAAAGAGCGAGCCATGGGAGTGAGCTTGGAAAAGGACCTACCCCCAGCTGAGCCTTAAGATTCAGGCAGCCCAGAGAACTATAAAACTTTAATCAAAGAAATCAAAGAAGATGTAAAGAAATGGAAAGATATTCCATGTTCCTGGATTGGGAAAATCAATATTGTAAAAATGGCCATACTACCCAAAGCAATCTACAGATTCAATGCAATCCCTATCAAATTACCCATGACATTTTTCACAGAACTAGAACAAACAATCCAAACATTTATATGGAACCACAAAAGACCCAGAATCGCCAAAGCAATCCTGAGAAACAAAAACCAAGCAGGAGGCATCACTCTCCCAGACTTCAAGAAATACTACAAAGCCACAGTCATCAAAACAGTGTGGTACTGGTATCAAAACAGACAGACAGACCAATGGAACAGAATAGAGAACCCGGAAATAAACCCTGACACCTATGGTCAATTAATCTTTGACAAGGGAGGCAAGAACATCAAATGGGAAAAAGAAAGTCTATTCAGCAAGCACTGCTGGGAAACCTGGACAGCTGCATGCAAAGCAATGAAACTAGAACACACCCTCACACCATGCACAAAAATAAACTCAAAATGGCTGAAAGACTTCAATATACGACAGGACACCATCAAACTCCTAGAAGAAAACATAGGCAAAACACTCTCTGACATCAACATCATGAATATTTTCTCAGGTCAGTCTCCCAAAGCAATAGAAATCAGAGCAAAAATAAACCCATGGGACCTCATCAAACTGAAAAGCTTTTGCACAGCAAAGGAAACCCAAAAGAAAACAAAAAGACAACTTTCAGAATGGGAGAAAATAGTTTCAAATGATGCAACTGACAAGGGCTTAATCTCTAGAATATAGAAACAACTTATACAACCCAACAGCAAAAAAGCCAATCAATCAATGGAAAAATGGGCAAAAGACCTGAATAGACATTTCTCCAAAGAAGATATACAGATGGCCACCAAACACATGAAAAAATGCTCAACATCGCTGGTTATAAGAGAAATGCAAATCAAAACTACCATGAAATATCACCTCACACCAGTCAGAATGGCCATCATTAATAAATCCACAAAGAACAAGTGCTGGAGGGGGTGTGGAGAAAAGGGAACCCTCCTGCACTGCTGGTGGGAAGGTAAACTGGTACAGCCACTATGGAGAACAGTTTGGAGATACCTTAGAAATCTATACATAGAACTTCCATATGACCCCGCAATCCCACTCTTGGGCATCTATCCGGACAAAACTCTACTTAAAAGAGACACGTGCACCCGCATGTTCACTGCAGCACTATTCACAATAGCCAGGACATGGAAACAACCCAAATGTCCATTGACAGATGATTAGATTCGGAAGAGGTGGTATATATACACAATGGAATACTACTCAGCCATAAAAAAGAATGACATAATGCCACTTGCAGCAACATGGATGGAACTAGAGAATCTCATACTGAGTGCAATGAGCCAGAAAGACAAAGACAAATACCATATGATATCACTTATAACTGGAATCTAATATCCAGCACAAATGAACATCTCCTCAGAAAAGAAAATCATGGACTTGGAGAGCAGGCTTGTGGCTGCCTGACGGGAGGGGGAGGGAGTGGGAGGGATCGGGAGCTTGGGCTTATCAGACACAGAATAGATTTACAAGGAGATCCTGATGAATAGCATTGAGAACTTTGTCTAGATACTCATGTTGCAACAGAACAAAGGGTGGGGGAAAAAAATGTGTAATGTATACATGTAAGGATAACCTGACCCCCTTGCTGTACAGTGGGGAAAAAAAAAAAAAAAAGATTCAGGCAGCCCAGAGTTCCCGGATTGTGGCTCAGCGGAAACGAATCTGACTAGTATCCATGAGGCCATAGGTTTGATCCCTGGCCTCGCTCAGTGGGTTAAGGATCTGGCATTGCCGTGAGCCGTGGTGTAGGTCGCAGAGGCAGCTCAGATCTGGTGTTGCTGTGGCTTTGGCATAGGCCAGCAGTTACAGCTCCAATTTGACCCCTAATCTGGGATCCTCAATATACCATGGGTTTAGCCCTAAAAAGGAAAAAAAAAAAAGATCCAGGCAGCCTTTGTGTTAGCTTCATGCAAACTTGTGAGAAGCTCAGAACCAAAGGCTTTCTGACCCATGGAAACTGAGATAATAATTATTATTATTAATAAAAATTTATTAATAATAAATGTTAGTTGTTTTGCACAGCTTAACTTTGGTGTAATTTGTATGCAGCGACGGATTTAAAAAACAGTCACTTCCTGAGGGCTGAGTTTATATGCTGTCATTGACAGAGTGGTTGAAAGTCTATCTGCTGTTCTTGACAAGGCAGACAGACACAGCAACATAGAAGAAGGCTACAATGTGTGTAGTGACAGGTGGGTGGAAGCTGGGGAAGAAGAAAAACATGGAAACTGATGGTTTATTGCATCTACATTGCCAAGTTCTGGAGTTCCCACTGTGGCTCAGCATTAACAACCCAATTAGTATCCATGAGGATGCAGGTTTGATTCCTGGCCTTTCTCAGTGGGTTAAGGATCCAGCATTGCTGTGCCTGTGGTGTAGGCCAGCAGCTGTAGCTCCAATTCGACCCCTAGCCTGGGAATTTCCATATGCCCCAGGTGCAGCCCTTAAAAAAAAAAAAAAAAAAAAAAAAAAAAAGACTGCCAAGTTCTCAGGAAATCTGGCAATGCAGCTTTAACAATGCTCTTGCCCGTCACTGAACATTCCTGAAATCCTGCTATCATACATAACTCTGATTCCTGTTTGCAAACTGAATACCCAACCACACGCCAGGCGCCAGAATTGTTGGCTTGCCTCTTCCTTTGATTTGTGTTCTTGCCCAGGTCACAGACCACTTCTATCTGAGAGTCATCAGATACGGACTCTTTAGGAAAGGATGTCTCTTCTCTTGAATCCAAGCCTTCTGTTCTGTCCTCAACTGTGTGATACTGGGGGTGGCACTCCATGGACCAAACCTGGCTTTGTCAGTGGGCATGCTGCTGGGAACTGCCCATAGGGGGCGGTAGAGGGCGTTGCAGGGCTGCAGGCAACAGAGCTGCTCCCTTAGTTTTCTTCCCGTTAGTCCTCCAGTCACACTCCGCTCACCCCAGCTGCACCAGTCCCTGCAGCAGCAACTGAATCCAGTTTCTTATCGATTTGTTGGAATTCTCTATAAATTTTAATGTGTCCCCCAAGACTGGAGTACTAGGAATTACTTGAACCTTGAGAAATATTTTCAAGGATAGAGTTTAAAATTACCAAACCAAACCAAGCAACCTAGAAAGAGAAGGGGGGAGGGAGTGGGATGGACTGGGAGTTTGGAGTTAATAGATGAAAACTATTACATTTAGCATGGATAAGCAATGAGGTCCTACTGTACAGCACAGGGAACTATATCCAATCTCTTGGGATAGAACATGATGGAAGATAGTATGAGAAAAAGAATGTGTATATACATATATATGTATGTGTGTGTGTGTGTGTATGTATGTATGTATATGACTGAGTCGCTTTGCGTTAAAGCTGAAATTGACACAACACTGTAAATCCACTAAAATTCTGAAAAAGTTTTTAAGAGAAACCAGTTAACCTCATTAGTAGAAAAACAACAACAACAACCACAAAAAAATACCCTGGAAAGTATTTTTAAAATAACAAAAAGATTAACAACATATTACATAGGCTCTTTGACTTCTTGGCTGAAAATTCCCAGGATCAGAGATCCAACAGAACTTAGGACTCTATTGCCGGTAAGATGTTGTTTACATAAATCCACAGTGCATAGAGGTTCTATTTCATATTTTCTTTCTACTGAAAGGAAATGCATCATTTAACTTGAGCAATGGCCTCCCTTTTAAACATTTCCTAGATTAGTCCAATGAATTACTGTTCTTCCTAGTAGTGAATTTATATTGCACTAAGAAAAGATAGACTCCTTTAACCCCTGAAGAGTCACATTTCTTTCACTTGGGTCACTTGATAGGGCCATTATAGACTCAGATAAGACATGTGGGACTCTGTTTAATATCTGGCAATTTTCTTGTGCCTCTTCACTTATTAAAAGAATGTGTCCATTAGTAGTCATTAGTACGTTCTGTCAAGATAGGGGCTAAATTATCCTCAACAGCTTAAGAGAATGCTTTTTCAAGAAAAATAATGGCCTTAATTGCTCAGTGGAATAGATACGGCTTTCTTTGTCATAACCTCTTCTCCTCCCTGCAGAATCAGACACTGCTTACCTCAGTCAAAGATCCAGACCATTTCCTTGCTACCCTGTGAGTCAGCCCTCGCTCCAGCCTGTGGCCTCTCTGGTGGTGGGCCACTGTCCCCAGGAATAAACAGAGCTCCTCAGCCCATCTCAGGGAGGGGCCTCAGCCTGATTCCTTCTGCCCTCTAAACCATCAGGGGAGAAAGAGGAAATGAGGCGCTCACCGAGCAAACCATCTCATTTGGAGAGACTCTGTTTTAGCAACAGGAGCACATCACGTTAGCGAAATAATCACCGCCTTGGAACTCCACACTGAAACCGATCTCCTTTCTGACCTTTCATTTGAAACATATGCTCTATGGAAAATGTGGTTCACAGGAGAGGGGTTGTTGATGGTTGTTGGGGGGGGAGGTATGTTTTCATGATTAAAACAAATTTTCTATGTCACTTATTTATGTGAAACCATGAAGTTCAGTGACAAAATTCTACTTCCAGAATACGTGTACATTCAGGCTTTGTCTTTTTCTTATTCCTTCCCTCAGTCACTCTCACAGGCATTAATAATTACATCTCTAACAGTGAAAATACCTTCAGATGAAAAGAGCAGAATACCAACTAACAGACAAATAACAGAGACCTTACTGTCACAAGAAGTCTGGAGGTTGGCAAATCCAGACTCTGTTCAGTAGATCACGAAAGAACCAGTGCCCAAACTTTTTACCATCTTTCTACTTTGTCTCCATCAGCATGTCTGCCACACACCTCAAGATGCTGCTCTAGCAATCCCATTCCCTCCTGACAGGTCACAAGCAGGAAGGAAGGAGATGCAGGCAAAGCAGGCCTTTTCCTCATGGAAAAAGGAAATCCTTCCCAGGAGCCTCTGAGTCTCGTTGGCCAGAACCAGGTCACATGGCTCACCCCTGGGCCAATCAAAGGGAAGTGAGGTGCCACATCTGGACTCAGGCCAATCATGATTTATCATCTCTGTCAGGACCCTGGCAACCCAAACACAGGTGGGATGCTTCTGTAAAGGGAACAACAGCTCCCAGATCCTTATTTCCAGCCCTGATTGTTTTCTCCTCTGATTGCATCCTTCCAACTGCCTTGTGGGCAGCACTCTCATTGTTCTGTCCCTTGAAACTCAATCTGTTAGGAAAAAAATTCCTTTTCCTATCTCTAACACTGGCTCCTTTTTCTGCATTTCTTGATTTTCCAGTGGTAGTTTCATTCATCCATCCATCATGGAGGCTGCAACTCTCAAAATCACTACTGATGCTCTCTTTTTGGCTGGACTTCCTCATCCCGTTGATCCCCAGAGCAGTTGAATCTTCATTTTCCTAACATCTCCCATGCTGGCTCACCATTTCTGCTCTTCTTTCCATTTCTTCAGTCACACTATTCCAGATGAACACTGACAACTTCATTTCATCTGAAATGGGCCCCAGACTCTAGGGCCATGCACTCTGTCACCAGACTCACCTTCTGAAAGCCTGCCGTCTTCATTTCTCCCTGATCTAGGATGAGGCTTCCGTATTGCTACAGGAGGAAACCCCACAACTCTTAGTTTCAATTTTACAATTCTCTGAACATTACCTTTTGAAAAGGATTCACCATTATTTTCTGCTCCAGCCAGACTGGCTGAGTCTTTGGTCCCTGAAGTATTCTTTAGGCTTTCCCATCACCACACACTCATCCACACTATTCCCCCAGATAAGAATGTATTTCTGCTTTCTCTCTTCTCCCAAATCCTACCTGGCCAACTCAGGTCTCACTGCTGAAATCTTCTTAAGTATCCTAGGCTTCAACGAGTGTTTTCTCCTCTTAAATCCTACATGCCTGTGGACTCATGAACCAATTTTTTAAAAGAAACTTTAGGGTTAAATAATTCAGCAAGTGTAACTCTGCTATGGCTATATTGCCAGTGTTTGATTGTGTGCCACAATTCACGTAAATAATGATATAATACCCATTGTTCAATATTGAGGAATATTTTTTAAAGATTCCATTCTGATTATTGAAATTCAGAAAATTCAGAGTCCTGGAGTTCCTGCTGTGCAGCAGTGGGTTAAGGATCCAGCTTGTCTCTGTGGAGGTGCCGGTTCAATCCCTGGCACAGCCCAGTGGGTTAAGGACCCGGTGTTGCTGCAGCTGCAGAGTTTGCAGCACCAGCTTGGATTCCATCCCTGACCGTGGAACTTACATATGCCTTGGGGACCTCTGAGAGAGAGAAGAGAGAGAGAGAGAGAGAGAGAGAGGAGCGAGAAGCGTGAGAGGAAGAGGCGCGCGAGGCGAACGAAACGCCAGCCCCAGGGGGAGGGAACAAACCAACGGGGAAGCCAAGAACAAGACGCCCGCCAGAAAGAGAGCAAGAACGAAGAATAAGAAAGAACAAAGAAAGAGACTTCTTTTGCACATTCACTACAAGATCCCCAATAGTTAAATTATATCCAAAAGATATTTCCCCAACCCAAGGAAACCCCAGAAATAGACATACTATCTAAATTATAGCAATCTAGCCACGGAAGACAAGAAACAAACCAGCATACCTTCATCAGCAAACACTCAAAGAATACCTCAAACAGATACAAAACCAAACATCAACCAATATAAAACACTTAAGTTACATCCCAACAAAAACCCCAAAACATCTAAAACAAACTAAGAACTCTACACAAACCAACGACTAAAGTCAAACCCCTATATAAGATAAGAACAATAGACAAACCTATATGGCCGAAAAAAAGAGATTCCACAAACAAATACATACAAGTAGAAGCAAAGATTCAAAATATATACAGAAAACACAAAAAAAATTAAGAAGTTATATATGAATAGATAAAATTAAAAATAAAACAAACAAAAAAAGACAAGCTCAAGCAAAAAAAAAAAAAAGTACGGAGAAAGAAAGAAAGAAAGAAAGAAAGAAAGAAAGAAAGAAAGAGAGAGAGAGAGAGGGAGGGAGGGAGGGAGGAAGGAAGGAAGAAAAAGTTCAGTCTTTTTAAAGATAAAGGTGGTAGCAGTATTAAAAAAAAAAAAAAAAACTGCAGAGGAGTTCCCAGTAACTCAGTGCTTAATGGACCTGACTAGGATCCATGAATATGCAGGTTCAATCCCTGGCCTTGCTTAGGGGGTTAAGGATCTGGCGTTGCCATGAGCTGTGGTGTAAGTCACAGATGTGGCTTGGATCTGGCGTGGCTATGGCTGTGGTGTAAGCTGGTGGCTACAGCTCCGATTCGACCCCTAGCCTGAGAACCTCCATCTGCCATGGGTGCAGGCCTAAAAAGACAAAACCTCCCCCCCCCCCAAAAAAAAAAAACCTGCAGCAGATTCTTCAAGAGACTGCTAGTGAATCTATGCAATCTGACGTCATCTATCAGTGGAAAGACCTTTCATTCATTCATTCATTCATTCATAGTCAGGAGACTGCAATTTTATTGCCTGACAACTGTCACCAGAATTCTTGGCAGGAGAACTTTCTATATTTAGGAAGATATTTTGACAAATTGCTTGGGGATGGAGAGTGAGATTCAGGCAGAATTTGATTACACACACTGTGTGTATCAGGGTGCCATGCTCATTTCTAGGGGATTGGAGGATGTATCTTCTTAACCATTTCCTCGTAAAGAAATGCCAAGCCACTTAAACGAAAATAGCGTAGTTATCAAGACAGATGTTATGTAGAAAACCAGAAGACACACAGAACTGTATTCTCTTCAAATATTTCACAAGAACTACAGCAAAAGAGAGGAGGCTTTGGACTTAGCTGTTAAGATTAGTGAAGGTGGATCTGATACCAAGTTGACCATAGGGCTTCTCTGAAGGAATTTGTCCAAGTATCACTTTCTGTTGGTATCTAGGGCTTTTCCACTTATTCTGGTTTTGCCACTTAGAAGTTTGTCAAAACTCTCTGAACTTTCTTTCTTTCTTCCTTTTTTGTCTTTTTAGGGCTGCGCCTGCGGCACATGGAGGTTCCCAAGGTAGGGGTTGAATTGGAGCTGTAGCCACTGACCTACACCACAGCCACAGCAAGGCCAGATCAGAGCTGTTTCTGCAACCTACACAGAGTTCATGGAAATGCTGGATCCTTAACCCGCTGAGCAAGGCCAGGGATTGAACCCACAACCTCATGGATTCAGGTCAGATTTGTTTCTGCCCAGCCACGACAGGCACTCCTCTCAGAACTTCTTTCTTTCTTTTTTTTTTTTTTTTTTTTTTTTTATCTTTTCGCCATTTCTTGGGCCACTCCCATGGCATATGGAGGTTCCCAGGCTAGGGATCAAATTGGAGCTGTAGCCACCAGCCACAGCCACAGCCACAGCAATGTGGGGATCCGAGCTGCATCTGCAACCTACACCACAGCTCACAGAAATGCCGGATCCTTAACGCACTGAGCAAAGCCAGGGATGGAACCCAAAACCTCATGGTTCCTAGTCGGATTCGTTCACCACTGATCCACGATGGGAACTCCAGAACTTATTTCTTCATTTGAAAAATAAAAGAGGTAAGTCTACACTATCTCCAAGCCTGGTCCTTATGTTAGTTTTCTATATGTGCACATATATTTATCCTTCATAAGACTGAGTTCTCATTTTTTGTTTCACCTTTCTTTGGTAATATTGTCTATGTTGGTAGTAATGCTTTCGACTGCAAGTAAAAGAAAACTCTATTTCAACTGGCCTATACCCTAGGGGGAATTTATTGTTTCATGCAACTGAAAAAGCCCATTAGGTGTAGTTCTGTAAGGTTCCCTTCACCCCAGTCTGCCTCTCTATGATTTGTTTGCCCCCCTCCTCTTTTGTGGGTTGGCAGCAAACTCAAGCTGACAGCAAGGTGACTATAGCATTTCCTGGCCTTGCAGTCTGACCATAACAATGTCCATAAGAAGAGGGGTCATCTCATCCAGCAGCTCCACTCTTAGGATCAGAAACATTCCTGACCAGAAACTCCTAACCAAACCTTTCTTTTTGTCTCATTGGCCGGAATTTGGTCATGTGCCCACTTCTAAACCAATCCCTTTGGCCTGAGACATGCCACACACTGATTATCTAAGCTCCAAATTCTTAAGCCAAATCTCTGACAAGGGAGTAGGATTACTCATGGATCAATCAAGCCCACATTGCAACCGGAGGTGGAGTCAGCTTCCCTAAACCTCAGCCTGGGGACACAGTATCCCTGAGCAAAAAGCAGGATGCTGCCAGAACTAGACAAGAGGAAATGGATGCTGGGAAGGCATCTTCAAAACTTGTTCTGTATAAAACTTCATCCTGGAGGTCTCAATAATATTCGGCCATGTCTGATAACCAAAGGCTGTAATGCTCACAGAGTTCAAGTCTGCCAGATCTTTATCTAACAAAGTCTAAGAATGTCCACAAGGAAATGGGAAACATGTAAACAATCAGAGTTGTGTGGGTAACTGGATACCAGCATACGTGAAACCAATTGTTTCCAGTCCATATGGGATATCAATCATCTTGATTACATGAAAAAAAAACCCTCAAGAACCCAAACTGCTCCAGTGTTTCATCAGAGGAAAACAATAGGAGCTGAAAAAACATTCTTTCTTCAAACAGAAAAACACGTAAAATTTTGAAAAGGAACAATCAGAAGTGAAGTGGTCTTTAATTGCTTTTTTCCCCCCAAGCCTGGTCCAACATAAAAAGAGCTGGAAAATATACTCTCTTCAGGTAGAAAAATACACATAATGTTGGAAAATATCAGAGACGGAGCAGTTTTTCATGGCCAATCATTAATATTCATTTTTATTCTGCCACCAAGGTTATACTCAAAATTTACTTAATGCTTTCAAAGTACTGTTTATCAGTTTGGTGGGTATGGTGGACAGTCTGTCTCTTCTAGCTTTGGGCTCAAATTGACTTAGAAGCACAGTTGAGCCATTCTTCCAACAAACATCTATTGAGGGCCTCTGACGTGCCAGGCTGCCCTATGCTCATAGCACCATCACATGGTTAGCAAGCTGCCCTCCTTCCCTTTCAGAGGAAGGGGGTTCCTTGGAGGCAGTCATCCAATGTCCCTAGTGACATTAGACCTTCATTCTGAGGAGACTTGATCCTTCCTCTGACCTCAGCTCAGATGGGTCACTGACTTATTGGGCTCCTACTACCAAGAAAGGGCTGTACAGAGTGCTGCGTGGGAAGATAAGAGAGAAATTACTGCCATAGCTCTTGCTCCAGAGAACCTGACAACCTTCCTGGAGATTGAGCTTCTCCAGGAAAGAAAGAAAAGCACTTACATATCGAAAGTTTGAGGAATTGAGACCCAAAGGGTAGACAGTGCAGGAGGGTGGTATGTCTTTTTAATTCCCAGGTTAGCACGGGGTGTGTGCAGGATGGAAAGGGAGGCTGCACGAATAGAGAACAGTAGGAATGAGTGAGTAAAGGCTACATCGTAGGAGGCTTTGGAAATCAGAGTTAGAATTAGACCCAGTCAGCTACAGAAAAGGGAAATGGTCTGTGTCTCAAAAGAAGCGGTGTGATGTATAGTACATGTTCTGAGCCTATAACTGTGTATCTGTTTGTCTCTAAGAATGAAGTTACCAAGCTCACCCCGTAACAGAGACCACATTAACTGGATTTTAACATGAACACACACATGCACACACATGCACTCATACAACTCTGGGGAAAACTGGAAATGTTGGTCCTGACAGATTGAATATTTCACCCAGGGTTTTCCAATCTTTTTGGACATAAGGACCTCTTTTTCTGATGGTAAACATACTTGGACACCTGTGCTACTCTCACCACTTGCTTATTAAAATCTGTTGTTTGAGAACATATGTAATCCCACAGAGCCCCTGCTGTACTTATAAGCCTTTATGAACTCGAGGTAAAATAAGGCCTTCTAAACCAATCAATTAGAAAATGGTGCCACTTCTTTTCAGGGCTGGCTCAGCCCCAAAGGGGGATGACTGGTCCATGGAAGAGAGTTTGGGTTGGTTTACAGCCCTCATATGAGCCCCCTCAACTGGGTGCCCTTGGCCAGAGAACAACCATAGGGAGGCCTGATAACCACAAGACACTATGGGTTCAGTAAGGCTTTAAAATAGATTGTCGTTAGTTCATAACAATGGTATGGGGATGAACTTGAAAAATAGTCATTCTTTATCCTACGGACAAAGCTTTGGGAGTTGAAAGGGAATCACATACTTCTTG
Source organism: Phacochoerus africanus (assembly GCF_016906955.1). NCBI lineage: Eukaryota > Metazoa > Chordata > Mammalia > Artiodactyla > Suidae > Phacochoerus > Phacochoerus africanus. The sequence goes on along the minus strand of NC_062544.1, from coordinate 83,654,924 downwards.
CCATGACTTTACTCCTCCCCAAGGGGTCTGCAGTCCATAAGAGTGGTTCAGGCCACTCAAGGTTGTGTCAGTGGCCACAAGGGGGCAATAATCAGGAGTGGTCAACGTCCCTCTCTGGCCAAAACTCACTTCACAGCTGCAGAACAAGAATGAGAATTGGGGAAGAAGGTAGGTGGCACTTAGCACTTTGCCCTAACACACAGATCACAGGATTTAGTGCTAAATAAATCCCTTTACATTTTGTTCACACATTTTAGTGTGTGTGTGAAAAACAAAATGCCTACAAATGAATAATCTTAAAATTCTGAGTTATTAATAACCCTTAGTTTTAGCCATGAGTTAATTTTTTCACTCAAGCGTTCAGCATAACCAAAATATGCCACCTTAAATGTTGCTTTAGTGTATCAAGTTTTCCCCTCAAAAGGCATAGATTCCACAGATGGACCTTGGAACACTGTCCTGTCTCTCTTCAGATCCAGCCAAACACTGAGGTCAAGGAAAAAGCGAAATACTCCTTTCTATCTGTTTACTGTTCTCTTGAGACTATACCATCCTTTGTCACAATGCCTTGTGTTTATATAAGGTATTCATTTTTAAGCCTTTTTATTAAACCACAAATCATAAGCCACAGAACAATTTTTTTAAGTTAAAATGAATTTTGTGTTCACAATAAGCTTATGGGCTAACAGGGCAAGCATTATACTTTTACCTGCTTGAGATATTGAGAATATTGAGGGGCAGAGATGATGTTCTCAAATTATTAGCAGAACTAGTCAATGCAAAGCTCTCTCCCACTACATGAAGCGGCTTTATATAGGGCAAGGCTAATTCACAAATACCACATTTTTTAACACTTTAGTTAACCCATATCAGTGGTGTAATGGTACTGTTTTTTTTTTTTTTAGTATTTATTTTATTGAAATTTTGTTGATTTACAATGTTGTGTTAATTGCTGCTACACAGCAAAGTGATTCAGATATATATATAATTTATTTATTCCCATGTATTTTTCCATTATGGTTTATCACCGGATATTGAATATATCCTATTTCCTGTGCTATGCATTAGGGCCTTGTTGTTTATCCTTTCTCTATACAATAGTTTGCTTCTACTAGTCCTAAACTCCAAATCCATCCCTCCCCCACCACACCTTGGCAACCACAAGTCTGTTCTCCATGTCTGTGAGTCTGTTTCTGTTTTGTAGACAAGTTCATTTCTGTCATATTTTAGATTCCACATATAAAGGATAGCATATGGTATTTGTCTTTAGTTTTCTGACTTACATGCTTAGTATGGTAATGTCCTGGCATTATTTCATTCTTTTTATCACTAAGTAATATTTCATTGTAAATACCACATCTTCTTTATCTATTCATCTGTTGATGGACATTTAGGTTTTTTTCCTATGTTTTGGCTATTTTGAATAGTGCTGCTATGAACATAGGGGTTGCGTATATTTTTTTAAATTATAGTTTGTTCTGGATATATGCCCAGGAACATATCATGCGGCAACTCTGTTTTTAGCAGGGGTGGGGTTGTTGGGTTTTTTTGGTTTGTTGTGGGGTTTTTTTTGTTTGTTTGTTTGTTTTTTGTAAATGGCTGCACCCACAGCATATGGAAGTTTCTGGGCCAGGGATTGAATCTGAGCCCCACAACTGTGACCTATGTCACAGCTGTGGCAATGCTGGATGCTTTAACCCACTGCTGGGCTGAGGATCAAACTTATGCCTCTGCAACAACCTGAGCCCCTCCAGTTGGATTCTTAACCCATTACGCCACAGCAGGAATTTGTATTTTTAGTTTTTTAGGGAAACTCCATACTGTTTTCCACTGTGGCTGCCTCAATTTACGTTCCCACCAACACTGTAAAAGTAGTCCCTTTTCTCTGTACCCTCTCCAACATTTGTTATTTGTAAACTTTTTTTTTTTTTTTTTTTTTGGCTGGGCTCATGGCATGTGGAAATTCTTGGGCCAGGAATCAAACCCATGCTACAGTTGTTGGATCCTTAATCTGCTGCACCTCCAGGGAACTTCCATTTGTAGACTTCTTAATTATGGCCATGCTGACCACTGTGAGGTGGTACCTCGTTGTAGTTTTGATTTGCATTTTTCTAATAATTAGCAACAATGAGCATCTTTTCACGTGCTTATTGGCCATCTGTATATCTTCTTTGGAGAAATGTCTATTTAGGTTTTCTGCTCATTTTTCACTTGGGTTGTTTGTTCGTGAGTTGTATGAGCTATTTGTATATTTTGGAAATAAAGCCCTTGTTGGTCACATCATTTGCAAATATTTTCTCCCATTCTGTAGGTTGTCTTTTTTGTTTTGTTTATGGTTTCCTTTGCTGTGCAAATCTTGTACGTTTAATTAGGTCCCATTTGTTTGTTTTTGCTTTTATTTCTATTGCCTTGGGAGACTGACCTAAGAAAACAGAGGTACAATTTATGGAAGAGAATGTTTTGCCTATGATCTCTTCTAGTTTTATGGTGTCAAGTCTTACATTAAAATCTTTAAGCCATTTTGACTTTATTTGTGTGTATGGCGGGACAGTGGGTTCTAATTTCATTGACTTACATGTGGCTGTGTAACTTTTCCAACACCACTTGATAAAAAGACTTTCTTTTCCCCACTGTATATCTTGCCTCCTTTGTCATAGAGTAATTATCAGAGTTCCCATCATGGCTCGGCAGTAACAAACCCAACTAGTGTCCATGAGGATGCGAGTTCTATCTCTGGCTCCGCTCAGTGGGTTAAGGATTCAGCATTACCATGAGCTTTGTTGTAGGTCACAGAAGTGGCTCAGATCCCACATTGCTGTGGCTGTGGCTGTGGCATAGGCTGGTAGCTATAGCTCCAATTCGACCTCTAGCCTGAGAACTTCCATATGCCACAGGTACAGTCCTAAAAAAAAAAACACACACACAAAAGTAATTGTCCACAGGTATGTGGGTTTATTTCTGGGATCTCCATTCTGTTCCACTGATTCATATGTCTATTTTTGTGTCAATACTGTGCTGTTTTGATTACTGCAGATTTATAGTACTGTCTGAGGTCTGGGTGGGTTATACGTCCTGCTTTATTATTTTTCCTAGGAACTGCTTTGGCAATTCTAGGTCTTCAATGGTTCCATATAAATTTTAGGATGATTTGTTCTAGTTCTGTGAAAAATATCATGGGTAATTTGATAGGGATCACTTTAAATGTGTGGATGGTTTGGGTAATATGGCCATTTTAACAATATTAAATCTTCTAATCCAGGAGTATGGGAATCATGCCTTTTCTTGAATCAACTTCAATTTCCTTTATTAATATTTTGTATTTCTCCACATACAAGTCTTTCACCTCCTTGGTGAGCTTTATTCCTAAGTATTTTATTTTTTATGTGATTTAAAAGGGATTACTTGCTTTCCCTCTCTGATATTTCATTGTTAGTATAAAAAATGCAACCGATTTCTGTATGTTAATCTTGTATTGTGCTACCTTGCTGAATTCGCTTATCAGTTCTAGTAGTTTCTATGTGGAGTCCTTAGGATTTTCTATATAAAGTATCATGTCATTTGGGTATAATGATGATTTTACCTTTTCCCAATTTGAATACCTCATTTCTTTTTCTTGTCTGATTGCTGTGGCTAGAACTTCCAATAATATGTTGAATAGAAGTAGTGAGAGTGGGCATCCTTGTCTTGTTCCAGATTTTAGCAGGAAGGCTTTCACCATTGGGTATTATATTGGCTGTGGGTATGTTACAAATAGCTTTCTAAGTTGTGATATTTTCCCTCTACCCCCAATTTGTAAGAGCTTTTATCATAAATGGATGTTGACTTTTATCGAATGTTTTTTTCTATATGTATTGAGATGATCATGTGATTTTTGTCTTTTCTTTTGCTGTTGTGATATATCACATTGATTCATCTGTGTATGCTCAACCATCCTTGTGACCCTGGGATAAATTCAACTGGTTGTACTGTATGATCTCTTTTATGCATTATTGGATTCAGTTTGTATTTTGTTGAGAATTTTTGCATCTATATTTATCAAATATATTGGCTTCTAATTTTCTTTTTTGATAGTGTCTTTGCCTTGTTTTGTTATCATGGTGATGGTGGCTTCATAGAATGTCTTTGGGAGTCTTCCTTCCTCTTCAATCTCTTGGAAGCATTTAAGAAGGATCAATATAAGTTCTTCCTTTTATGTTTGGTACAATTTGTCTGTGAAGCCATGTAGTCCTGAACTTATGTTTGTAGGGAGGTTTTTTTTTTTTAATTAGAGTTTCTATTTCATTTCTAGTGATTGGTCTGCTCAAATTATCTGTTTCTTCTTGACTCTGTTTCTGTGTGTTTCTAGAAAGGTGTCTATTTTTTCTAGGTTGTTGAATTTATTTGTATAAAGTTGTCCTAGTATTCTCTTGTGGTTTTTTATTTCTGTGGTACCAATTGTGATTTTTTCCTCTTTCATTTCTTGCTTTGTTTATTTGGGTCCTCTCTCTTTTCTTCTTGGTGAGCCTGGCAAGAGGTCTATCAACATTATTTACCCTTTCAAAGAACCAGCTCTTGGTTTTATTGATTTTTTTTCTAATTTTTTAAAAATCTCTATTTTATGTATTCTCTATTTTATGTGTGTCTCTAATCTTTATTACCTCCTTCCTTCTGCTGAGTTTAGGTTTTGTCTGTTCTAATTTTCTAATTCTTCTAAGTGGTAGGTTAGGTTATTTGAGATTTTTCTGGTTTCTTAAAGAAGGCCTGTATCACTATGAACTTCCCTCTAAGAATGGTTTTGCTGCCTCCCATAGGTTTTGTATGGTTGTGTTATCATTGTCATTTGCCTCAAAGTATATTTAATTTCTTCTTTGATTTCATTAATGACCTGTTGGTTTTTTAGTAGCATGTTGTTTAGTCTCCATGTAATTTTTTTTTCTCATTTCCTTTTCTGTGGTTGATATCTAGCTTCATGCTGTTGTGATCAGAAAAGATGCTTGAAATTTCTATCCTTTTGAATTGTTGGGGCTTGTGTTGTGCCCTAGTATGCAGTCAATGCTTAAAAAAATGTTCCATGTGCACTTTAAAAGAATATGAGTTCTGGGTTTGGGGGGGTGAAAATATCAAAATATAGCTGTTCTGTTGTATCATTTAGGGCATCTGTTTCCTTATTGATTTCCTGTCTAGAAGATCTGTCCATTGATGTGAGTAGTGGTATTAAAGTCTCCTACTATTATTGTATTCCTATCAATTTCTCCCTTTATGTTCCCCTTATTGTTTTATATACATCCTATATTGGGTGTATATTTGTTGATGAGTGTAATATCTTCTCCTTGAATTAATACTTTTATCATAGTGTCCTTCTTTATCTTTCTTTATAGCCTTTGTTTTAAAGTCTATTTTGTTTGATATGGGTATTGCAACACCTACTTTCTTGTCATTTTCATTTTCATGAATGTTACATTTGTTTTTAAATATAATGTATTTAATTGAAAGGTTATATAATTTAATTTTTAATAATGGCTGTATTTAATAAGCAGTTCGCCAAATTCCTGAAAATTGAACTGGTCTCTCACCAGTCTGTAGCAACAAACACTGCATGCCTCTGACCCAAGTTTTCCTTTCAAGTGCTTTGAAATTTAAAATAAAATAAATATCACCCCCCCCAGGGGACACAGTTAGTTGTAGGCCTTATTCAAGGCCATCCTCAACTAACACACATATTTTGAGAAATTTTGGATTGTACAGGTTAATGAATAGCCATTTGTGGATGGTCTGGGCTAAAACTCAAAGTCCTGGAGCCAGTGGGCTAAGGTGCAATTAAGGTATAAATTGACTGAGCATTGTTCATGCCACCTTCCTGAAGCACAGAACAAAGAAAATCCACCCTCCTATTGCAGAAAAAGAGAGTACTTTGAGTCTGAATTATTCAGCTAAGCTGTTGACCAAACTCAACTGGATAATTATACAGATCTTCCTTTGTCTAGTCCTATATTGGCCTAAGTTTTAGGTTTGGGACATAAAATGTTGGTACTGGGAAAGATACTAAACAATCAAGCCCACCTCATTATTTTACAGGTAAGGAAATTGAACAGACCCAGAACTAGAGTAAGGTGAAGGAGACACTTGCGGGGGGCGGGGGGGGGGGGCAAAATTGAAGGAGGCAATATTCTCAGGATGGAGTAAGTACAGTCAGCCCTGAGCTACCTCCTTAAATTCTATGCCCTCATTTGACTCATTCATGTTCTTGTCCTGAAACTGCTCCCAAAAGGCCAAATTCACCTGACTAGTTGGCATCAGAGCTGAAACTAACATGGATCCTCTAACCCCTGATCTGGCACTTTCCCCTACAGCAGGCTGCCTGCAGCTTTTCTGGCTCTTCTGAGGAAAAACCTTCAAAGCTAAGCAGTAAGTTTCCTACAAAGCTGGGCCAGTGCTTCTCAATCTAATCTTATATATCCTGAGGGAGTTTTAAACATTCTAACTCCTGGGTCCCCCTCTCTGAGATTTTAAATCAATTATTCCAGGATTGGCCCTGGAAACATTTTTGTTTCTTTGCTTTTAAAGCTCCTCTATGATTATTATATGCAGCCAAGTTTGAGAACCCTGCATGATAACAATATCAACAAAAATAATAACTGTGCTTGTAAACAATCAAGTTAATTGAGGAGCAGGTTGTATTTATGCTAGGGTGTTGAACAGTTGTGTTTGTGTCTTTTTCCATCATTATTGTTAATTCAGTATATTCTCTGTATCCATAAAGCACTATCTTGTTTAAAAAACAAAATCAAAACTAAAATCAGTGGGGAGCATCTCAGCCTGGCTTAAGACATTGGGCAGGATTTCTGAGAACTGACTATTAAATTACTGCCATAATTAAAAATTAAATTATCTGGGGGGGAATAAATTAGGAATTTGGAATTAACATATACATACTACTATACATAAAATAAACAACAAGGACTTACTGTATAGCAGAGCAAACTATATGCAATATCTTGTAATAACCTATGATGTAAAAGAATCTGAAAAAGTTTTTATATATACATATATGAATATATATATGTATGTGTATATAACTGAATCGTTTTGCTGTTACCTGAAAGTAACACAACATTGTAAATCAAGTATACTTCAATTTTTAAAAACGAAAGTACATAAACTTATGCCTAAATAAATATTTTTAAAAAGATAATAACTACTCAAAATTTCTACTTCCCAATTATTTAGTACACTTCACTATTTTCTATGCTTTTTTTTTTTTTTGGCCACATCTACTGCACCATATGCAAGTACCAGGCCATGAATCAGGAATCCAAGCCACAGCTGTGACCTAAGTTTCAGCTTCAGCAATGCTGGATCCTTAACCCACTGTGCCACAGCAGGAACTCCCTCATGCTTTTGAGTTTATTTACATCTATTGTATATGGATGGCAGAAACCCTATAAAACGACGTGCTACTGCCCATCTCTCCCCAAGATCATATTCAGTGATATCAAGTTGGTAGCTTAAAATAGACCATGTGAAAGTATTTACATAACAGAAATGAGCAATTTCTACAAACAGGGAACCCCCATCCTCCCAAAGTCCCTCCCCCATCTCTTCTTATACATTTGCCATCTTGCCACTGGTTATATTTCCCACAAAAGCTTCCAATAAGCAATCTTTCTTCAGTGGCAGGGGTGGGGGGGAACAACCCAGAATTCTCCAGAAAGCAGAATCCTCTTCTCTCAGTTTCTAATGTTCACTTGTGTAAATTCCAGGTGGACAAAACCACCAGTGAATTAACTGGATTTTTCTTTCTCTCCCCCCAGTGGTTTGCTAGTGTGCCGACAGCTGGTGTTTAACGCCATCAATCAAATGGGTTTCGACACCACCGCTGATGGCTTGTCCCCCAACCACCACCCTGCAGCCTCTTCCACTGGGTTCTTCTGAGGAAAAGATTAGATTTGTGAAAATCACTCATAATTATTTAACTGGGTCAGCAGCTGAGCTGGTTGCAAAACATGCGTCTGGATAGGAAACGTGGGTATAAACTGCCAGACTTTAAAGAATTTTTTAAAAACAATGTATATGGTAAATGTGGAAGAGTAGGATTATTCCCTTTGAAAGCTGCAGTGCCAGCCAGATTCTTCTCCAGATTCCGTTCCTGCTCTGCTCTCAGATGACGCAATTCCTCTCTCCACTGGAGTGCATTATGTTCTCCTTAAAGACTCCAGCTAATGGAATGCTGAGAAAATCAATCCCTTCTTATTATGCAGGCCTGCTATTTGGTAAATGGAAAGCAAATTCTTTCTTCTTCTAAGTAGGCAGAAATAAGCCCTGGGGGACACCTTGATTTTATCCTCCACATGTCCTGAATGAGAGTCCAACACACTATATCTGTGCTTAAGATGTATTTAATTCAAAAAGACCAGGTCCGGAGTTCCTGTCTTGACGCAGCAGAAACGAATCCGACTACGAACCATGAGGTTGCAGGTTCGATCCCTGGCCTCTCTCAGTGGGTTAAGGATCCCACATTGCTGGGAACTATAGTGTAGGTTGCAGATGTAGCTCTAATCTGGCGTTGTTGTGGCTGTAGTGTAGGCCGGCAACAACAGCTCCAAATAGACCCCTACCCTGGGAACTTCCATGTGCCATGGGTGCAGCCCTAAAAAGACAAAAAAAAAAAAAAAAAAGCCCAGGTCCATATCCACTAACAACTCAATGGAGAGACAACTCTCTTGCTCTCTCCCACTCTCCCCTCCCCTTTCTTCTCTGAAGAGGACACATATCATGTAGTGCTTTTCTAAGAGATATATTGACACTAACATCCACAACAATACCTACCACTTATTAGGCATTTATTATGTGCCAGCTATCATTTTTTTCACAACTTCATAAGGTAGACTGTATTTTTATCCCTATTCTACTGTTGAGCAAACTAGGTGAGATCAGTGGACCAAGGTCACTGTGGAGCAGAGTGTGGTTTTAAACCCAGCTCTCTTTGACTCTACACCTAGGGCCACAAAACACTGTTCCATGCTGGAGGTCAAGTCTCAGAACAGAACCAAGTGAAAGCTGTGGCCCATTCCAGGCTTACCATAAAAATCGTTGCCAAGAGTAAGAATGTACTGCCTTGCAAGAAGGTAATAAGCCCCTGGCGTTGAAAGTATTCCAAGAGAAATGGGAAGAACACTTCCTTAGCTAGGCTTCCCAGGACAGCTGGCTTCTTGTTCAGGGAAGAATAACTGATCAAATCTGCTTCTTCCCAGAGCTAGTTGTTCACCAGGGAAACAGACAACATATTTTTGGTAAGAAAGTAGATTTGGGGAGTTCCCATTATGGCTCAGTGGTAGTGAACCTGACTAGTATCCATAAGGCCTAGCTCAGTAAGTTAAGGATCTGATGTTACCATGAGCTGTGGTGTAGGTGGCAGAGGAGGCTAGGATCCCAGGTTGCTGTGGCTGTGGCGTAGGCCAGCAGCTATAGCTCCAATACAGTCCCTAGCCTGGGAACCTCCATATGCCTGGAATGCAGCCCTAAGAAGCCAAAAATAAATAAATAAATAAATAAATAACATTTCAAAAAAGTCACTTTGAGCCTGAGCTAATGATGATTCTTTTCTTTTTTCATATTATTATTGTTTTTAATAGCAACATCAACATTAGAGCACTAAATGCACAGCAAAGTTGATATACGTGCTGCATTTACAATGTTTTCCAAGTATTTCCAAATAGATTTGAAATACAGAAACAACTTTTTAAAATCTAGAATAAAAGTTCAGCTGTATAGAAATCACATACCCCCACCCCACCCCAATATATCATGTCATTTCTATTTATTGACATGATTATGATATGCATTTTAAAAAAAGCACAACAATTGGAGTTCCTGTTGTAGCTCAGCGGGTTAAGAGCCCAATACAGTGTCCAGGAGGATTTGGGGTTGATCTCTGGCCTCAATCAGTGGGTTAAGGATTGGTCATTGCCACAAGCTATGGCATAGGTCACAGGTGTGTCTGGGATCCAGTGTTGCTGTAGTTGTGGCATAGGCCAGCAGCTGCAGCTCCAATTCTACCCCTAGCCTGGGAACTTGTTAATGCTGCAGGTGCAGCCCTAAAAAGAAAACAAACAAACAAAAAATATACTATAAACTATAATAGTTTGCACCTTGGTTTGAAATCTGTTATCTTTACCAGTATAGTCTGGGTCCAAGTCCTGAGACAGCTTCTCTCTCAACTCCACTGCCTGTACACCATCCTGCATGCACCCCATCTCCCCAGGAGACATAGTGGCTTCTCATTCTCTCCCTGCTACCAGGTTCCTACGTCTCGCCATCCCTCCTCAATTCAGGGATGTTCATTACTCCTCCTCCAGGACCTACCTCCAAGCTCAAGTCCCTTGTTAGTCTGTAATAGACCCATCTCTCATGATCTCATCCTCCTCAGAATTCCTCTTCCATTTGTCAATAGCTAGGGAGAAGGTAATAGGTAAGAAAACAATGCAAATTTTAGAAAGGCAAACAGATGGGATTCAAATCCCAGCTGAGTCACTTTCCAGTATGTGATCTCAGACTCATCCATCCACTCTGGGCCTAGTTTCTTCATGTTAAAATTTTTTTTAAAGATTAAAAAAAATGTTCAGTATACTTCATAAATCACTGTAAGCATCCTAAGTTAATGTTTACAGAATGACCATCATTAAAAAAATCTATAGGGAGTTCCCGTCGTGCTCAGTAGTTAACGAACCCAACTAGTATCCATGAGGATGCAGGTTTGATCCCTAGCCTTGCTCAGTAGGTTAAGGATCCAGTGTTGCCATGAGCTGTGGTGTCGGTTGCAGACACGGCTCAGATCCCACGTTGCTATGGCTGTGGCATAGGCCAGTGGCTACAGCTCTGATTCAACCCCTAGCCTGGGAACTTCCATATGCCATGGGTGCAGCCCTAAAAAGACAAAAGACAAATGTGTGTGTGTGTGTGTGTGTGTGTATACACACAAATAACAAGTGCTGCAGAGGGTGTGGAGGAAAGGGAACCCTCCTAATTGTTGGTGGGAATGTAAATTGGTGCAGTCACTATAGAAAATAGCATGGAGGTTCCTCAAAAAACTGAAAATAGAGATACCATATGATCTGGCAATCCCACTCCTGGGTGTATATCTGGACATAACTATAATTTGAAAATATACATGTACCCAATGTTCATACAGCACTATTCACAGTAGCCAAGACATGGAAACAACTTAAATGTCCACCAACCAATGAGTGGAGAAAGAAGATGTGGCACGTATATACCATGGAATACGATTCAGCCATAAAAAGAATGAAGTAACGCCATTTGCAGCAACATGAGTAGACCTAGAGATCATCATACTAAGTGAAGTTCAGAAACAGAAAGACAAATGCCATATGATACCACTTATCTGTGGATTCTAAAATGTAATACAAAGCAACTTATCTATGAAACAGAAACAGACTTATAGACATAGAGAACAAACTTGTGGTTGCCAAGGGAGTGGGGTAGGGAGAGAAAGACTGGGAATTTTGGATTGGCAAATGCAAAGTATTATATCTGTGATGGGTAAACAATAAAGTCCTACTGTATAGCACAGGGAACTATATTCAATCTCCTGTGATAAACCATAGTGGAAAAGAATGTGAAAAATAATGTATATGTATGGATAACTGAATCACTGTACTATACAAAAGAAATGAACACAACATTGTAAATCAACTATATTTCAATAAAATAAATATTTTTTAAAAGTTAATATGGGATTTCCCACTGCAGTAATGTGGCTTAAGGATCTGACATTGCTGCAGCTGTGGCACAGGTCATAGCAAAAGCTCAGATTCGATCCCTGGCCTGGTGAACCTCCATATGCTGTGGCTGGGGCCAAAAAAAAAAAAGAGCTAATATTTACAAAGCACCCAGTATGCATTAGGTACTTAATAAATGCTGATTCCTTCCCTAACTACTTTCCCTCATCCACAATTCCACTGTCTGATTGGCACTGTTTCCTTTCCCTACTGCCTTATTATACTTAAATGTTATTTATAAATATATATTAGTAATACATTTATTCCCAGCCCTATCAACCCAGGTTAGAACACAAGATAATGAGAACCCCTTTCTCATTATATGTCTACTTGGATGTGCATCAAAATCACCTCACAATTGTCCACATTAATTTGTAAAACTTATTTGGCTATTTTAAAACATAATCTACAGTAGAAGAGGATAATACAATGGACCTTTGTATACCTGCTATCCAGTTCCAATAGTTGTCTATTTTTAGCCAGTTGTTTTATCTACTCCCTACTCTTAATTTTTTTCTGAAGTATTTTATAGCAAATTTCACACATCATATTGCTCCACTCAGAAATGATTCAGTAGCTATCCCTACTATGTGAAGACTTGTCTTAGTTTGCCAGGGCTGCCATAACAAAATGCTGTACACTCAGTGTCCTAAACAATAGAAATTCATTTTCTCACAGTTCTGGAGGCTGGAAGTCCAAGATCAAGGTGCTAGCAGGTTTGGTTTCTCTGGAGGCCTCTCTTCATGGCTTTTTGCTGTGTCTTCACATGGCTTTTCTTCTGTGCCATGTTTCTCTCCCTCTTCTTAGAAGGACTCCAGTCTTACTGGATCAGGGCTCTACCCTTATGCCTTATTTAACCTTAATTAGCTCTTTAAAGGCCCAGACTCCAAATACAAGTCACATTAGGAGTTAGGGCTTTGACATATGAATTTGGAGGAGAGATAATTTGGTCCACAAAAGGACTACATTATTATGCCTAAAAATAATACCAACAATTGCTTAATACTATCTAATATCCTGTTCATGTTCAAACTTCTCTAGTTGCCCCCCAGTAGATTTTTTCTAACATTTGGTTTGTTTAAATTAAGATTCAAAAGGTGGAACAAATGCAAATTCTCAGGCTCCATCCCGGAGCAGTGATTAAACTCCTACTTTGCTGCCTCTGAAGGTCATGGAGATTTTTATTGTTATTTCATCCCCAATGGAAGTTTGACCATAAATTTTTTTTGTCTTATTTATTTATTTTTTTTTTATGGCCGCACCAGCAGCACATGGAGGTTCCCAGGTGAGGGGTCAAATCAAAGCTGTAACTGCTGGCCTATGCCACAGCCACAGCAATGCCAGATCCAAGCCACATCTGAGACCTACACCACAGCTCATGGCAACACTGGATCTTTAACCCAGAGAGCGAGGCCAGGGATAGAACTTGTGTCCACATGGATGCTAATCAGTTTTGTTAACTGCTGAGCCATGATGAGAACTCCTGACCATAAACATTTTAAGAAGAATATGCCAGCATGGATAGATTTCCATCAAGAAAGTAATTCCTAGAACAAGTGTCATTAAGTTCATTCATCAGTTTTCCCTACAGTACAATTCATTCATCAGTTTTCCCTACAGTACAATTTGTTTCCAGTTTTTACCATTTTTATTGGTATTGATGCTTTTTCTGTTTAAATCTCACAATGAAATTTGATTCACTCTCAGGTTTTCATCCAGATCAAATACAACCAATTCTGACATCAACCTTTGTGAGTTTGATTTTGTGGCCATTATTTATACCATATCCAACTTTTTCCAATCTGATTAGGACATCTACATACTTCAAGGTTTGATTCTTCAGTTAATTTTCAGTCAGTAGCCATTTTTTTCCCCTGTATGTAGTGTTAGCTGTGGTCCATCTTATTTCATGTTTATTATTTCTACCAGTTATATTCATTTTTACTTTGAGAAAAGGCTGAGAACTTGGATTCATTTCTCTACTTATCCATGAAAAAAAGTGTTCTGTATCTAAGAGATAGCAAGGGAGATGGAGTGTGGGAGTCGCTGAGAGGGAAAGACACACAGGCAGAGGGAGGCAGAGACAGCTTGGGAAGGAAGCCACAGCTGTCTCGGGATGGTGTTTGCTGAGTGTTCTGTGGGGTCTGAAGGTGCTGGAGGTCAGGATGGTTTTAATCTTAAACAATGTGGAGGCTGCAATATGGTTGGCAAGCACAGGTTAAGCAAATAGTTGCAGGACTTCAAATCCTGGGAAGTTAAACACAGAGCTGTCATCCTGTCACTCCCACCCTCTCCCCCTTTTATGGCTCTTTCTACTGTCTTCCTATCCTTTCCAATCAGGGGCTGAATTTGAGCCCTCTGCTCTTCTTGACCTTCAGATCGACTGCTGCCTCCCTCGAATCGCCATCCCTCCCTGTCCATGGCCCATAAAGTTCCATGGCAGAGGTGACCTTCCACTTGGTTTCATCAGTGCCTAGCACAGCGCCCTGCATGCAGCGGGTGTTCAAACACCCTCTGTTGGCTGGTTTATCTTAAAGCATCACCCTTACGATGTAAACTCCCATAAGCTAGGCCACTGTTAACAAATGCAAACACATCGAACACGACCTACACTTCCTGGGGGGTGGGGGGGAGTGGGTGGATGGATCCAGATTCGGCAATTCTGAACTGTTGGGAGGCCTCTCAATCTGTCTACAGAATTGAAGCTTGAAAAGTTTTATTTTTTGCCGTCGTTCCCCAGCAAATGCCTGCTGCGCGCCCACACACTTAGCCAGCAAGAACAAAAGATGAGCTGCTGCAAGAACTATTCCCTCTGGGACCAATCATCGCAGGAGCAGCCTCCCTGGAGCTTTCTGTCCAGCCCAGCCTCCCAGGGCCTCTGGTCCAGGCTCCCAGCTGCCTCCAGCTGAAGCCCCAGAGGAGGGGGACTTCCGGAGAAGGTGCAGGGAACGGCTACAAATAGTTGCCCCTGGGGAGAGCGGGGGCTTGTGGGGACCTTGTGGGGTCTGGAGGAGGGTCACCCAGATGCAGCCAACTGAGAGACAAGCAGATGGGAGTGGACTTCAGGGCTAAGTTTTCAAGAATATTTTAAATGGCTTGGAGTGGCTGTGCCACAAAGTAAACTGTGTGATTACAGTGTTAAAGTGTTAACAAAAGAAAACAGAAGAACAGGAGTTCCTATTGTGGCTCAGCAGGTTAAGAACCCAACATAGACTCCGTGAGGATTCGGGTTCAATTCCCAGCCTCCTCAGTGGGTTCAGGATCCCATGTTGGCACAAGCTGTGGCATAGGTCATAGATGTGGCTCAGATCTGGTGTTGCTGTGGCTATGGCGTAGGCTGGCAGCTACAGCTCCAATTTGACCTCTGACCCAGGAACTTCCATATGCCACAGGTGTGGCCCTAAAAAGAAAGAAAGAAAACAGGAGAGCGAGAGTAGGATACTGGCCTTCAAGAGAATATAGGACAATAACAACAAGGTCCCACTGTAGAATGCAGGGATAAACCATAATGGAAAAGAATGTATATATATAACATATATATACAGAAAAAGAAGAGAATAGGAGAGGGAGAAGGGCTGGACTCGATGGTTGGAATCACCTGAGGGGGCTTTAAAAAGTCAGAGGCCCCACCCCAACCCCCAGGGACTGATGTAATTGCTCTGTGGTAGGATCTGGGCATCCACTTTTTTAAAAGCTCCCCAGGGGCTTCTAATGTGCTGCCTTTTGAGACCAACTGGGCTAGATTGCAGACAGAAAAGGAAACCTGATCTCCCTGGGTCTTTCGTGGTCCAGTAGTGCAAAGGAGAAGGCCCTTGGACCTGACCTCCAGTGTTATATGGCAGGCTTCAGGGCTTGGGGCTGAGAGCTGGACATGTGCATCTAGAGGGTCCAAATGCTGCTTCTGGGCTGACCACCAGCCACTGTGAGACCTTGGCCATCGAGGGTGGCAGCTAGAGAACACCCGGGTTCACAAGTTCACCTGGTGCAAGGCTCGCCACTTCCTGCCTTCAGTCCCCTTATAAAATCTCCAGCTCTAAAACATTCCAAATCTTGACTTTCATTAAAATAGCCCAGCCACTTCCAGCTCCACAGTTTTTTTTCCCCCATGAATTATTCAATCTTAGGAGTTGAATGTTGAAAATAACACGTTGGAGTTGTCCTCATTAGGAAGCTTTTAGCGGCAAATCGCCCAGCTTCCATATTTACAAAGCCTGATCTCTGCAGAGTTGGGGGCATGAACGCAGTCAATCATTTACAAAGCCTTTAGAGCGTGCCACGTGGAAATAAAGTAAGTAACAAACACCCACAGAATAAACAGAGGTGATGTAACAAAGGGAGTCATAGGGAACAGCTGTGGATGGCGCAGAAGCGTCCCCAGCCTTGGGCAAACCTCCCAGCCTCCACATTGGTCACATTCATGAATGTCTGTTTCACACTCACCCTGTAGAAGGGGGTTAAACAGATGATTCTCACCCTTGAGGACCCCCAATCTGGGGGACTGCAGCAGACATTGATAGGGGACTGAATAAAAGTCAGCATGTGCTGCAGACTTTAACTCTGGCTTTCTCCTTGATTTTTCACCACCAAACAGGAAATTCAGAATAAGCAGAAGATGGGACCAGGTGAGGGACGCCCCTTGGAGGGGCCCAGAGTCTCTGCCTGTGGGACATCATGACATCATCACAGATGTAGCTGCATTCCAGACAAAACGGAAATGAGCCATGGTGACTGCTTCTAGAGATGGGATTGTTATGGTGAGGAAATGAAAACCGAGTAATTTGTATAATT
This sequence comes from Phacochoerus africanus, assembly GCF_016906955.1. Lineage (NCBI taxonomy): Eukaryota > Metazoa > Chordata > Mammalia > Artiodactyla > Suidae > Phacochoerus > Phacochoerus africanus. Next base: position 83,638,359 of record NC_062544.1, on the reverse strand, counting down.
TGCAATAGTCAAAAATACATTGTAACACCAGAGGAAAGATATTTCTAGAGAACAGAATCGAGATCAGATCCATTTGCTTAATTTTCAAAACCATTCGCTGTCTCTCTCTCTTTTAACTGCTTCCTGCTTCCACCCAAGGCAGTGAGGAAGTTATATCTGGTGACAGCGCAAGAATCAGCAGACAATAATACCTGGGAGTTTTCACAGCATATGTCAAGGAGGTGAGGAATTTCAAATGTTAAGGCATTTATGATGTCATTTTATTGTGCTTTAGAGCTGCTATAACGCAAACCAGTAATTCCAACCTCTAGTGTATATGTGTGAATCTCGTGTCAAGTTTGCTATAAGACTGATTGCTGGGCCCTCTGCCAGGGTTTCTCATTCAGTAGGTCTGGGCTGGGGCCAGAGAATTTGCATTTCTGACAAGCTCCCAGGTGATGCTGACGCTGCTGATTAGGGATGCACTTTGAGAACCACTGAAATTAACATCTTGTGTTATTGGAAATGCTGTTCACAGCAGCATATACAGTGCACTGGGGGACTCTCTGAGCTGTGCTCCTGCCCTTCTGTCTTCTCTCTCTTCTGGTCAGTTCACGTTCGGACTTAGTTCTCGAAAAAACTAAGCTACGTGGCCAACCTGCTGTAGAGAAATATGTCCCTTCTTGGCCACCATCATCTTAAATTATCATTAGCTCAGTGAGGTGCTGTTGTAAAAAAAAAAAATCTGAATCTTGGCTTATCCATGCAGATTATCCTTCCCCCCAGTTTCTTCAAAAGCAAGTAAGATATTTTTAAAAACTTGCCCCTGCCTAAGATTTTATGAAGCAATGGTTTTAAGAAGCACTGTCCATTTGTTTTGGAGGGAGAAAGAAAGTCTTTTTTTTTTTTTTTTTGGCCTCACCCTCGGAATGCAGAAGTTCCCAGGGCCAGAGATGGAGCCCAAGCCACAGCAGTGATAACTGGCCAGATCCTTAACCCACCAAGGAACTCCGAAAATCACTTTTATAAGAGCATCCGCTTACCTGTGTCCTAAGTCTCATTTAATTCTCCTGTGGCCATTTGAGTTGATGCCTTTTAGAGCTGAAGACTCAGAAGTTCAGAGAGTTTAGGTCATTTGCCCACATCATGCAGCCAATGACTGATGGAGCGGGGTTGGAACTCTGAGCCGTCCTCACTCTGTCCGGGCTAAGGCAGGCTTTCCTGCCACGGGGGCCAAGTGAGAGTGGTGCCAGGGGCAATGCTTCTTCCCACAGACCGCTCTTCCATTTCCGAACACCACTGCTGCTGGGTGTTTGCACCCAAGGGGGAGGCTTGGCAACAGGCTCCCTTGTTTATAGATCTGGAATCCCACACACATGAAAAGTGAATGCAGAGCCAAGGGGCGGGTTGGAGGGCCAGGCCCAAGCTTGAATGGCACAACTGTCAACACAGCAAAAATACTACAGGCAAAGGCAAAAACATTCCAAAGATACAATCAGCCATTTTCTTCTAGCTAGCACCAGAGCTCTTGACCCTCTGTTTGAATAGGCTTTTATTTCCCTAAAAAATATATATATATAAAATGTTTTTAATTAAAAGAAAACCTGCTTTATTTGTGGTTCTCCTAATGACAAGGTCACAATGTTCACGGGGATGATAGGAGAAAAGCTTTCGGTGACATGGGCAGGTCTTGCCAGTCTTAACATCTAGTAATTCAAAATCACAGGCCCAAGTGACACTCGGGGAGGAAAACAGATATCTTGCCCAAATCTGATCATTTGTGAGAAGGAAGTGAGAGCCATCAGCTGCCATTTATTACCAGGGGTCCCTTAGGGACCCTCTGGTTTTTCATAAGCAGGTTTAAATGATTTGCCGTCAGGTAGTCCAGCTCAGTCAGCCTCAGAGGTGGCTGGAAACTGAACCACGGGACTTCTTGGTGAACTGAAGCCAGAATCATGAGCAGCAGATGCTGAAGAGGGATTTAAGTGATGGCCTACTCTTTGAAGGAACCCACACAAAAGCCAATGCATGAACTATGAGGTTTAGCGGGCAGAGGAGTATAATGGACTAGCCCAGAGCTTCTCAAGCTTTAATGTGCTAATAAATCACCCTGAGATTTCTGTTAAATGCAGATTCATTTTTCCCCCTTTGGCGGCACCCACAACATGTAGAAGTTCCCAGGCCAGGGATTAAACCCAAGCCAGAGCATTTACCCAAGCTGCCTCAGTGACAGTGCTGAGTCCTTAACCCACCAGGGCATCAGGGAACTCTGCAGATTCCATTTCCTTAGGTCTGAAGTGGGGCTGACATTTTGCATTTCTAACAAGCTTCCAGGTGACACCAATGTTGTCCATCCACAGACTACACTCCAAATAGCAAGACTTTGCAGAACTTTCCACACAGAATCTTGAGTAGTCAGTCTTAAAGGAATCAATTTCCAGATCCTCAGAGCCCATTTTTACTCTTTCTAAAATCTGTCTAAGAAATCGTGAGAGCATGGATTTGGAGAACAGATTTGTAGTTGCCAAGGAGGGAGGGGGAAGGAGTGGGATAGAATGGGAATCTTGGGTTAATAGATACCTTTGGAATGGATAAGCAATGGGATTCTGCTGTATAGCACTGGGAACTATATCTAGTCACTTGTGATGGAGCTTGATGGAGGATAATGTGAGAAAAAGAATGTATATATGTACGTGTGACTGGGTCACTTTGCTGTACAGTAGAAAATTGACAGAACACTGTAAACCAACTATAATGGAAAAAATAAAAATCATTTTAAAAAATAAAATAAAACAAATTAAGAAAAATACTGGGCAAATATATTTATAAAAAGAAAGAAAGAAAGAAAGAAAGAAAGAAAGAAAGAAAGAAAGAAAGAAAGAAAGAAAGAAAGAAAGAAAAAGAAATCATGAGAGCAAACCTGCACGATCCCTTTTATAATAGATTTCTTCCCACTTTTCTTTCCTCCTCCTTTCCATGTCAAATCTTGTAATGGTGCTTTGCTTTAGAGTGCAAAACACACCTGGTTCCCAAGCAAAGTAACAATTGGAAATACTGGTGTTATTGCTGAGAAAGTGACTCACTGTAATAACTAGTTACAAATAGTTTCACAAATCAAATGATGTTTATTCATTGCTCTAAACAAAGTTGAAGATGTGAATTATCCACTGATAGTTATTTTTAAATAATTTTGAGGAAAAAAATCCCTGTGATTTTTTTATCATTTTTTTAGCACTCAAAAAGAATTCAAAGAATTAGACATTTTTTTGGCCATACTCAATGTATGCAGAAGTTCTGGGACCAGGGATCAAACCCTCACCACAGCAGTTACAATGCCAAATCCTTAATCCACTGAGCCAACAGTGAACTCCTTAAGTGACATTTCTATAACAAAACTTCCAATCCCACTGCTTAAATATGAACAAAATTTCTCAGCATTTACATTGATTAAAAAAAGAAAAAATAGGGTGAGTATTGATTTTGTGAAAAGAAAATCAAAATAGAGTTGGTATCACTAAGAGAGCTCTCTAATACAGAGCTGGAGGCCATTGGAGGAAGTGAGGCTTACACACAACTCAGCCTGGAGAGAATCTTAACTGTGCCCACTTATTTTCTTAATGCAGGTATCCAGAACACTGCCCAATGTTCCAGAAACTCAAGTTACTTATTGGGCCCCTACCCTAAAATAAGTGATGACAGCCCATCCCTTAAGGATAAATATTTCCTCTCCTGCATCAGAGTCTGTCATAATTCCTCCCAGACAACTGACAACCTTGTGGCTTTTGCCTTTATAAGCCCCCAACTCTCTTCTCTGGAACAGTCTTTCAGTTTTACCACAGTCTGTGTCTCCTGAACTGCAAATTTTAAGACCACAAACTATTCTTCGCAGATTATTGTTAGACACGGCTGAATCCTGTTCCATATTAGCAGTAAGTAATAGACAACATGGATATATTACCTAATTGTTTTTTTAAAAGTAGAGCAAAGAATATTAAAGAAAAATTGTTCTATCTCAAGGGATCCATTTCCAATAAAAATTTTGTTTAATAATCATAACTACCAAAATGTATATTTGTGTTTTCATCGACTGCATACCATTAACCATGTATGACTAGATCCAGAAGAAATGTTTTTAACACTTAGAGACCTGGACTAATGGACTCTAAGTTTACATGCATTATTTTTTGTTGTAGACTAATATGACATGAAATATGTTTCATAATGGTAAAGTTCTGTCAGGTAAAGGAATGAAAATATGAATCAAAGAAAGAGTGATGCAAATTTAAGAAGAGCTTATTTTATCTACTATTTCTAAAAGAATGATGTTAAATAACCATGGTACATAGATTCCATTGGAAGCATTTTTTTTAGTTATACAAAAGTTTTCTTTATTTATATGGCCACACCTACAGCATATATGGAAGTTCATGGGCCAGGGATTGAATCCAAGTTGCAGCTGCCACCTATGCCACAGTTGCAGCAACACCAGATCCTTTAATCCCCTCTGCTAGGCTGGAGATCAAACCCATGCCTCTGCAGCAAACCAAGCTGCTGTAGTTGGATTCTTAGCCCACTGGACCACAGCAGAAACTCCTAAAAGTCTTGTTTTAAATGTCAATATTTTAAGAAACTTTATTCTTGAGTATTTTAAATAGATGATTACATCAAATTACTATAGAACCTAGATTCCACTGGAAACATTTTCAAATGTTTCAAAGGTTTTAAAATGTCAATATTTATAATAAACAGGAAATTGCATTCTTTTTTTTTTTTTTTTTTTTTTGCCTGTGCAGCACATGGAAGTTCCTGGGCCAGGGATCAAACCCGTGACACGGCAGTGACCTGAGTCACTAAGGTGACAATGCCATATTCTTAACCAGCTGAGCCACATAAGAACTCGTCTTTACAACTTCTTAAACTTATGAAAAAATTTAGATGTAAACATAAAAATTATGAGCTATGCATAGTTTTTCAATTTTTTTTTGGAGTTCACACAAAAAAGTGAAAAATTTGAAGACCAAATGTCATGGCAGAATACTTCCCTCAGACTTTAGGAGGATATCTTCGGTATCTTGGTAACTAAGCAGTTTTTTATTCAGTTTACTTTTAAAAAAATCAAAATTTTTACAGTTGATTTACAATGTTATGTTTCAGGTATATAGCAAAGTGATTCAGTTATACACACACACACACATATTGTTTTCATATTCTTTTCCCTTATAGATTATTAAAAAATATTGAGTATAGTTCCCTGTACTATATAGTTTATCTATTTTATATACAGTAATGTGTATATGTTAATCCCAAACTCCTAATTTATCTCTACATAGCCTCCTTTTCCCTTTGGTAACCATAAGTTTGTTTTCTATGTCTGTAGGTCTATTTCTCTTTTGTATATAAGTTCATTTGTATCTCTTTTTTTTTTTAGATTCTACATATAAGCAATATCATATGTCTTTGTCGGGCTTAACTTCACTTAGTGAGATGGTTTCTAGGTTCACCCATGTTGTTGCAAATGGCATTGTTTCATTTTTTAATGGCTGAGTAATATTCCACTCTATATACACCACATCTTCTTTACCCATTCATTAGTTGATGGACATTTAGTTTTCTTCCATAGTTTGATTTTTAGATAATTGATTCCACTCAAATTATGGGTTATTCATTTATTTATTTATTTGGTTTTTGTTTTCTTTTTTGGCAGGAGGAGATAAGAGGGATGGGAAGTTGATAGAGAAGATAACAGAGAATGTTGGGCTGGTATCTCCAAGAGATATTACTTCCTTGGGTTATCAAATATATAGTTAACAATTCCATTCATTGGCTCATCTCTTATCTCCATTTCTACCTTATTTCATACTTCCAAAAATGTATAAGGTAATAATAATAATAATAATAATAATATGAATCCTCATGGATCTACTACTCTGCTCAAGAAAAAGAACATTCCCAGTTCTGTTGAAGTCTGTCCCCACCTTCACACCATTCTTGTGAACTTCCTTCTCCAAAGTAAGCACAACTCTGTAGAGTTGAGTATATGATTCCATCACTTTAAAAAAATAATTTTCCATACTTCTAGCAACATACAGTTTAGTTTTGCCTGGTTTTGTACTTACATAAATGTTACCATACTGTATACATTCTTTTGCAACCTGATTTTTTCACTTGATGTTTTGTTAGAAAAAAACATTCTGGGAGTTCCTGTTGTTCAGCAGTAACGAACCTGACTAGTAACCATGAGGATGCAGGTTTGACCCATGGCCTCACTCAAAGGATTAAGTATCTGGCATTGCCATGAGCTGTGTTGTAGGTTGCAGGCACATCTCGGATCTGTCATTGCTGTGACTGTGGCATAGGCTGGCAGCTGCAGCTCCAATTCAACCCCTAGCCTGGGAACTTCCATATGCCATGGGCACAGCCATAAAAAGCGGAAAAAAAAAAGAAGAAGAAGAAAGATAAAAAAGGAAAAATACATTAATGCATTCATATTGGTACACATAGCTAAAGTTCATTCACTGGAGTAAGATATCTTATAAGTATGGCAGAAATGATACATTATTCTTTTGGTAGCCATTTAAATTGTCTCTTACTGTTTTGCTACTACTAAGTAGATGCTGCTGTGAACATTTTTTTACATGCTTCAGTTGCACACGTGTAAGAGCTGACCTAGGGGTAAGTGTGTTGTATATGCGTGTGTGTGTGTGTGTGTGTGTGTGTGTGTGTGTGTACATCCCTGGGAATTGCTAGGTAACAACATTGTATGTGTATGTTCAACTTTACTAGATAATGCCAATTATTTTCAAAGTGGTTGAAATAATTTAGATTCTAACAAACAATATAAACAAAGATACCCTACTCCAGAAGAAAAAGAGGAGGTCACATCAAGAGGTAGGAGGGGTGATTTCACGATATAAACAACCCCATACCTCCCAGGTGGGAAGCTCCACAGACTGAAAACTAACTGGTTCACAGAAATTCACCTACAGGAGTGAGAGTTCTGAGACCCACATCAAACCCTCACGTGCAGGGATCTGGCACTGGGAGAAAGAGCCCCTGGAGCATCTGGCATTGAAGGCCAGTGGGGCTTGTGCGTAGGAGCTCCACGGGACTGGGGAAATGGAAACCCCATTCTTAAAAGGTGCACACGGACTTTCACGTGCACTGGATCCCAGGGCAGAGTGAGGTCTCCATAGGAATCTGGGTCAAACCTGACTGCAGTTCTTGGAGGACATCCTGGGAAAACAGGGGTGAATGTGGCTTATAGTGAGGGAGGGACATTGAAGGCAAAGCTCTTGGGAATATTCAGCAGCTGCCTTTCTCTGGAGGTGGCCATTTTGGGAAAATCTGGCCCCACCCTTCAGACAGTGCTGAGAAGCCCCAGGGCAAACAACAGTCCAGGTGGGATCACAGCCCCACCCCTCAGTAAACAGGCTGCCTAAAGACCCCTCAAGCACACAGCTGCCTCTAATCTCATCCAGAGACTAAGCCCCACCCACCAGAGGGATTAGAATCGGCTCCACCTACCAGTGGGCAGGCATCAGTCCCTCCCATCAGGAAGCCTACAGCAAGCCCCCATACAGACTTTAGCCACAAGGGGGGCAGACACCAGAAGTGAGAGAGGCTACAATCCTATTATCTGTAAAAAGGTCACCACACCAAAAACCTATAAAAATGAAAAGACAGAGAACTATAGCTCAGATGAGGGAGAAAGGAAAAACCCCAGAAAATCAGCTAAGCAAGGAGGATATTCTCAGCCTCCAGGAAAAAGACTTTAGACTGTTGATGCTGAAGATGATGCAAGACATTGGAAATAAACTGGAGGCAAAGATGGATAACTTACAGGAAACACTGACCAAAGAGATACAAGATATAAAACTTAAACAAGAAGAGATGCAAAATACAATAACTGAAATAAAAAATTCACTAGAAGCAGCTATCAGCAGAATACAGGAGGCAGAAGAATGAATAAGTGAGGTGGAGGACAGATTAGTGGAAATTATGGATGCAGAACATTGAAAAGACTGAAAACAAATGAAGAGAGTCTCAGAGAACTCTGGGGCAACGTTAAACACACCAACATCCGTATTATAGGGGTGCCAGAAGGAGAAGAGAGAGAGAAGGGGACAGAAAAAATATTCCAAGAGATAATAGCTGAAAACTTCCCTAACATGGGAAAGGAACCACTCACTCAAATTCAGGAAGCACAACGAGTACCATACAAAATAAACCCAAGGAGGAATACACCAAGACACATATTAATCAAAATAACCAAAATTAAAGACAAAGAGAAAATCTTGAAAGCAGCTGGGGAAAAGAAACAAGTAACATACAAGGGAACCCCAATAAGGTTATTGGCAAATTTTTCAGCAGAAACTCTGCAGTCCAGAAGGGAGTGACATACATACTTAATGTGATGAAAGGAAAAAACCTCCAACCAAGATTACTTTACCCAGCAAGGCTCTCATTCAGATTTGAAGGAGAAATCAAAACCTTCACAGATAAGCAAAAGTTGAGAGAATTCAGCAACACTAAACCAGCCTTACAACAAATACTAAAGGAACTTCGGTAGGCAGAAAAGAAAAGACAGCAACAGGAAAAAAAATCTCCACAAATGACAAGGCTCACCAGTAAAGGTATATATACACTAAAGATACGAAATCATCCATGCACAATTTTGCCACCAAAATCAGAAATCATGAGAAGAGGTGGGTACAAATGCAGGACACTGGAGATGCACTTGCAATGAAGAGACCAACAACTTAAAACAATCTCATATACATATAGACTCTTATATCAAAACTTCAGAATAACTGCAAACCAAAAATCTACAATTTATACACAAAGAATCTCTGAAGAAGAAATATATCTCATAGTAAATAAGTGCATAATCCACCATGAAGGGGGTCATTTGACATCATTCTTGGAATGCTGAAGTCTTCTTAGATCTGATTCTGATTTCCTCTCCATCAAAGAATTTATGATAATTATAATTAAATAATGCAACTGTACAATTAAATAATATAGTTCTACAATTGTATTATTAATAACCATTTCTCTCCATGGTACAATGTAAGGTCTATAATGTCTTGTTTATCACATCACCTAGAATGGTGTAATGCATTTATTGAAGAATCAATAAGACGTAACAAATTGTGAGGACATATGTATATAGTTACACTGTTTTTTAAACAATTTATGCATTTTATATTTTACTTATTTTCAGAGGGTGTATTATTTTTGTTATTCTTACCAGTTAAGTTATTCTTTTTATTATGCTATATAAAATATTTAATGGTATATAAGGCTTTCTTCTTTATAAATTTTAGTTGCATAACATACACAATTTTAATATAATGCTAATTTTAAAGAAAAATTGAAATGTAATAGATAATACTAAATAGTAAAGATGAAAGCCATACAAAATGGGATAAAGTATAGAATAAATTTCCTATTTGTCTCAGCATATTTTCCATTCCACTTCTCCAGAGGGAGTCACTTAATCTGTTTAAGATCCATGATATAATAACCTGTGTGAATGTAATTGTGTTTAAATATATGTATTTTATTTTGTAAAATAAATAAATAAATAACAAACAGTATGTAAGAACTTATTCCACAGCTGCTTCACTGGCACAATTTATGATTTGGGGGCTATAAAATTGTATCTCATTTTGGTTTAATTTCCATTGTTTTAATTATAAATTATACTGAAAATATTTGTGTATGTTTACTAGACATTCATGATTTCTCTTCTTTCAAATGCCTGTTAGCTCTTGCCTTTTTAAAAATTAATTTCTAAGGTATGTGTGTTATACATGTTTACTATAAAGTGCATATATATGTGATATATAATATATATTATAAAACATACTTTTTCTGGATAAATTTCTTTGGCCAGTTATATGTTGTGAAAATTTCTTTCCCCAAATTGTAGCTTATCTTTTACATTCCATCTGCCACCTTTCGATAAACAGAATTTCTTAATTTTACTTGTGCTGAGTTTGGCAAAACTTTCCTTCATCATTTGCACTTTTTGTTCTTTGTTTAGAAAATTCTTTCCTACATTGAGATCATACATTTTCCTATATTTTCTTCTAAAAGTTTTGAAGTTTTCCTTTGAACACTTAGAATTAATTGCTGCATATGGCATTAGGTAGGGATCCAATTTTTTTTCCACGTATACATCTAATTTTCCTTACACCAGCTATTGAATGGTCTACATTTTTTCTAACAATCTGCAATGCCAGCTCTGTTGTATATGAAGTTTCCACCCATGCATGGGGATTCTTCTGGAATCTATTCTGTCACATTGGTTTGTTGCATTTCTCAAAAATCCCTCTCTTCTCTAGCCTCTTTCCAACACTGCTTCTCTCAGTATGTGGAAGTCATGTCTTTGTTCTTATCTTGGCTAAGATAAGATGATATTCTTGCTGATATTTAATTACTGTATATCTGCCTCATAGCATTAGTGCAAAGTAATCAAACAGGATATCACATATAAAGTGCTTAGTAAAATGCCTGGCACAGAGTCAGCCCTCAGTAAACTGTAATTATCATTATCATGGTAACTTATAGTCCTTAATTTACTTTCTTTAGCATCATAGTAGTTAGATTCCTAAAAAAAAATAAGTTTTGTGAGCATTTTCAAGGAGGGGCCAGGCCATGTAGCATAAATTGCTTGCTTTGTGACAACCAAACAAATTAAAAGGAGGAGTTCCCATTGCGGCTCAGATGGTTAAGACCCTCAACTAGTATCCACAAGGATACAGGTTCAATCCTTAGCCCCTCTCTGTGGGTTAAGGATCCAGCATTGCTGTAGTGTAGGCCTGCAACTCTGATTAGACCTCTAGGGCAGAGAACTTCCATATGCTGAGGGTACAGCCCTAAAAAGAAAAAAAAATTAAAAGAAAAGGTAAATCAAGAAGATATGTGTATATATCATGAGCACAGTGCCAGGCACAAAATATTTGTTCAACAGTTACTATAACTGGAAGATAGGCTCTCATGGTAGTCAATGACATGTATTTAGAAGCCAGGCTAAACCTGAACTTGACTCTGGTTTCTTCAGTTTATTTGTTATGTGACCTTGGATGAGTTACCTCACTTCTCTGCACTTCAATATTTTCATAGCTTTGCTATAAGAATTCAATGCATTTCAAATGCTGACCACAGTACTTGTCACATGGTAAACAGCTAATAATCATTTTCATTGTGTTGGCTCTTGAAACACCACAAGTTTAACTCTCTTTGGGTCAGCTGACTGCTGCGTTATCTGATGTTAGCACCTCTGCATTTCAGGGGGTCACACAATCCCAGAGCCTGGGGATACTTCTCCATTTAGTTGGCAATGGGGCTTACATTGTCTTCTTTCAGAATGTCTCTTGATAATATGGAGTATTTTTTTCTCCTGGAATTCTTAACTTGTGGTAACTCTACCAAATAAAGCAAAATTAAAAAAAAAAAAAAAAGGATTTACAGTTACAGTGACAAAAATTTTAACTGCAAAAAAAGGAAACATCGATGAATTTAATAATGTGATTTTTTTTTTTTAGTGAAAAAGAAGAACACTGAAGCAAGAGAAACATAACCTCTGATATTTGCTTCTTCATCTATAAAATGAAAACTTGGATAGATTACGAGGATTATTAGAATGTATGCAAGTCACCTTGGACAGTGTCTTGTGCATAGTAGGTCCTCAATCCATGGCAAATGAACGCATTTGCTGATTCATAGACATCCAGACTCTAAGTTGGATAGCAAAACAACCACTATAAAAAGAATGTCTCTTTCTCCTACATCATGTATTCTGGAGCATGAATTGCAAATTGGCGGTTTCATTTGGATCACCCAGGGTATTGAAATATTTTGAATCTGTTTCCAATATTTTAAAACTGGCAGATGTGGGAGTTAGTGTTATGGCTCAGCAGGTTAAGAACCTAATGTAGTCTCTCTGAGGATTCAGGTTCAATCCTTGGCCTCACTCAGTGTCTTAAGGATCCATTGTTGCCCCAATCTGAGTCACAGATCGCAGATGTGGCTTGGATTGTGTGTTGCTGTGGCTGTGGTGTAGGCCTGCAGCTGTGGCTCCAATTCCACCCCTAGCCCGGGAACTTCCATATGCTGCAGGTGTGGCCCTAAAAAGAAAAAAAAAAGAAAAGAAAATAGATAAATATAATCGACCTCCTTTCCCTTACATAAAGCCCGCTCAGACGGCATCATCTGTGATTTTCAGTTTATGTTTCCTTAAAGTAGAGCAACAATACGAAGATGGCTGAGAGGCAATTTGAGAGCAGAATCCTTCTAAATTTTCACAATTTTCATCACAAAGTTGTCTTATTTACATATCACTTAAGAGTAACTTGATTTTAATAACAACAATTTTTTCAAATTTTTTCCACCACACCCAAATTGATTTTCATAAAAATAAGAATCCCTTTATTTTGGTCTTTTTAAGGCTGCACCCACGGCTTATGGAAGTTCTCAGGCTAGGAATCAAATCCCAGCCACATGTGTGACCTACATCAGAGCTTGCAGCAATGCAAACTTTAACCCACTGAGAGAGGCTAGTTATCAAACCCACATTCTTATTGATACTAGTTGGATTCTTAACCCACTGAACCACAATGGGAATTCCAAGAACCCACTATTTTTTGTACTCATTATTTCAAGGGTTAACATAATATTTTATGCAACTGCATGATTAAAAAATAGCGCAACTGGCATAAACAGGTTTGGGAACAAACCCAACTAACTCTATAGCCTATGACATAATCGACATAATTGGTAGGCGTACAAGAGACTGGACTGCCAGCAAGAAGTGTTTAGTGAGATCACTATGTCTAAATCAGCTAACCTGGTAGCCTATTAAGTAGGGGTCAGTTAAAAAAACATTCTATAAACATTTTTTTCATATCATGTCTTGTGTAACTGTTGGCTTTTAAGCTCTCAAATATAGTTAACAGTCCTCTCTTGCCTATCTCAGATGGCAATGAGCACCCAATGAATAAGTCAGAGAGATGTGGTATATATATATGATGGAATATCATTCAGCCATACAGAAGAATGAAATAATGTCAATGTGGGATGGACCTAGAGATGATCATACTAAGTGAAGTAAGTCAGACAGAGAAAGACAAATATCATATGATATCACTTATATGTGAAATGTAAAATATGATGCAAAGGAACTTAATTACAAAACAGATTCACAGACATATAAAGCCAACTTATGGTTATCAAAGGGGAAAGGGGAGAGAGATAAAATCAGAAGTTTGGAATTAACATATACACACCATTATGTATAAAATAGATAAACAACAAAGACCTACTGCATAGCACAGGGAACTTGTAATAACCTATAATGGAAAAGAATCTGAAAAAGAATATACAGACACACACACGTGGTTTTTTTCCTCTAGCTTATCACAAACTCATGTTATAGCTCCAAGCTTGGAATTTACCTTGCTACAGCCATTATGTGCTGTTTCCAGGATCTGCTGTAAGGATCAAATAAAACCGTATCTGTGAAAACACTCCATAAGCTCAAAAACCCTAATCTGCAGGCTAAGCTATTAATTTTTTTTCTTTCTTTTTTTTTTTTCTTTTTTCAGGGCCGCACCTGAGGCATATGGAGGTTCCCAGGCTAGGGGTCAAATCGGAGCTACAGATGCCGGCCCGTGCCATAGCCACAACCACACAGGATCCAAGCCACATCTGCAACCTACATCACAGCTCATGGCAATGCCAGATCCTTAACCCACTGAGCAAGGCCAGGGACCAAACCCTCAACCTCATCATTCCTAGTTGGATTTGTTTCCACTGTGCCATGATGGGAAGTCCCTAAGTTGTTAGTTCTGTGTGTATTCATCTCACCACCCTACTAGATTGTGGGTTTCATGATGATAGAGATAAAATCACAACATAGCACATGCAAGGCCAGCACGATATGGAGCCAGCATGATAGGGCAAGGACCATTGTGGGGACTGATTCTGTGGGGACATATGTGAGTCTTCCTTGTTGTTTTTATTTGCCAGATAGTAGCACACACGGGATAGAAGATCCCACCAATTCCACCTGTCCCATAAGTCCTGGAGCATTGGTGGCGATAATGAAAATTACGAATTTTACTGAATCTTCCACTTGAGAAGGAATCAACTGGTGGCATCTCCTGGGGTGACAAGAGAGATTGACACGAAGGATGAGAAGGTGGTTTTGCCTGGAAAGAGTGACAGTTTCACACCAAACCACAGTTCATTTTTTTTTCTTTTGCTGTTTTTCTTTCCTCTCTTCCTATTTAAAAAAAAAAAAATCTGTTTTCGAGATTGTTGAACATATTTTTACAGGCAAAGTTTTTGTTCTTTTCAGAAAAATAATAATCTGCCATCACTAATTTTTTTTCCCCAGTCACTGGTAATACATTTATGGTGTTCCCTCCCTTCCTTCCTTCCTCCCTTTCTTCTTTCGATCCTTTCTCCCCACCATCCCTCTTTTCTTTCTCTTTCTTTCTTTCTCTTTTTTTCTTTCTCTTCCTTCCTTTCTTTCTTTTTTGCAAAGGGGGAGGGTAGAAATAGAAGAGTATAAATATATGTGTCTTACAGATAAAAAGTATCTGAGTTCTTAATTTCAAACATACACAAAAATAGAGAAAATACCATCATGAACTCATGCAAATCCATCACCAGTTTTAACGACTATCAACTCATAGCCAGTTTTGTTTCATTTATTCTATCACCTTCTACCCTCCATATTATTTTGAGGCAAATCCCAGACATCTTTTAATTTCATCTATAAATATTTCAGCATGTATCTGGATAAATACTCTTTTTTTTCTTTTAGGAAAAAACCCCAAACCACAATAACTTGATCATACTTGAAAGAAACAACAGGAGTTTGTGCTGTGGTGCAGAGGATTAATGATCTGGCTTGTCTCTGGGGAGGTGGGTTGCTGGGGATGTGTGGGTTCAATCCCAGGCCCAGCACAGTGGGTTAAGATCCAGTGTTGCCCCAGCTGTGGTGTAGGTCAAAGCTCTGGCTTGGATTCAATCCCTGGCCCAGGAACTTCCATATGCCACAGGTGCAGCCAAAAAGGAAAAAAAGAAAAGAAATAATAACAATTCTTTAATATCATAAAATATCCAGTATTCAAATTTCTAATTGCCCTATAAAAGCCATAAATAATGTAATTATCTTTTCCTCTTCTCCTTCTCCTTCTTCTTCCTAGGGACTAATTTTTTTTTTTTTTTTCCGGGCTGCACCTGTGGCATGTGGAGGTTTCCAGGCTAGGGGTAGAATCGGAGCTGTAGCTGCTGCCTACACTACAGCCACAGCAACTTGGTATCTGAGCCACATCTGAGACCTACACCACAGCTCACGGCAACACTGGATCCTTAACCCACTGAGCGAGGCCAGGGATCAAAATTGTGTCCTAATGGATGCTAGTCAGATTTGCTTCCACTGAGCCACAATGAGAACTCTTAGGGGCTGGTATTAACCGAGTGTTTCCTAGACTATTGGCATTATCCTAAGCACTTTATTTGTTTATTTTCTACAGGGATCTTAGGCAAAATTGTTCAACCTCAAGGATCCTCCATTCTCTCATTTGCAAAATCACGTTAATACCTTATATACAAGGAGATGATGGAATTTGAGAGATAGTGTAGCCCCATGTTTTTTCTTCTTTTCTGTTGGTTTGAATCATTATCCAAGTAAGACCCATGCAAGTGATTGATGAACTTGTCCTTTAAGTCTCTGGCATCTTTGCATTCCCCTCCATCTAGCATGTGCCCTTTTCTCTCCCTCTCTCTCTCTCTCTCTCTCTCTCTCTCTCTCTCTCTCTCTCTCTCTCTCTCTCTCTCTCTCTTTCCTGCTGGAAACATTTGTTGAAGAAACCAGGTTGGTTGTCAGTAGAGTTTCCTACGGTATTAGTCTGCTTGGGCTGCCATAACAATGCACTCCAGACCTGGTGGCTTAAACAACAGGGATATAATTTATCACACTCCTGGGGACTAGAAGTCTAAGTTCACGGTGCCAGCAGGGTTGGTTTCTGATGAAGCCTCTCTTCCTGACTTATTGATGCCTGTCTTCTTGCTGTGTCCTCAGATGGCCTTTCCTCCACGTGTGCTCACCCAAAGAAAGCCAGAGATCACTGGTGTCTCTTCCTCTTCTTACAAGGACACCAGTCCTGCAGGATTAGCCTCCCCCCACTCCCATGATGTCATTTAGCCATAATTACCGCCTTACAGGTCCTATTTTCAAATACAGTCACATTGGGGGTTAGAGCTCCAGTATATGATGGGGGTCAGGGGAGGAGGGGGACACAATTCCGTCCATAGTAACTACTGTCTGGATTCTGTTCATTGCATCTCCATAGTGTCATTTAACATATTCTTCTGTCCTCTGTATTTTCTGTAGTTTTGGATCCAGAAGCTTGATCAGATGAAGATTTAACCTTTTGATCTTTTTTTCTGGTGGGGGGGGCGAATCCATGGCACATGGGAGTTCCCAGGCTAGGCGTTGAATCAGGGCTGCAGCTGCCGGCCTACACCATAGCAACAGCAGTGCCAGATCCGAGCCACATCTGAAACCTACACCACAGCTCACAGCAACACTGGATCTTTAACCCACTGAGCAAAGCCAGGGATCAAACCCACGTCCTTATGGATACTAGTCAGGTTTGTTTCCACTGAGCCACAATGGATACTCCTTAATCTTTTGATAATTTCATAGTATACCTCCATTTGTAAAAATGAATCTCATATTCATGGAAAAATCTTACAGTTTAATTATCCAAGAATGGAATTCAGTTCTGCAAAGCACTCAAAACACAGAACATATTTTGTCAAATTTTCCAAAGGTAAAATCAGGAAACACAATACCAAGAGCTTGTGTTTTAACAGCACAATGCACCAGATACTTTGTTCTTCAGGACAAGCTTGTCATGCAGGAATATTGTTTCCTAATTTTGACAATGGAAAAAATATGATTTTAGGAAATCTTTTTAAACTGGCTTTTTAAAACTTCTTCTTAGGAGTTCCCATCATGGCTCAGCAGGTTAAGAACACTACATGGTCTCTGTGAGGATGGAGATCTGATTCCTGGCCTCACTAAGTGGGTTAAGGATCTGGTGTTGCTGCAAGCGAAAGCATAGGTCACAAATGTGGCTCAGATCTGCTGTGGCTGTGGCTGTGGCTGTGGTGTAGTCCATCAGCTGCAGCTCAGATTTACCCCCTATCTGGGGAACTTCCACATGCTGCAAGCACGGCTGTTAAAAACATCTTCTCAAATATTTAGTCAACTGCTAGGTGAAATCAGTTCTCTTTTGGAAGTGCTTTAAATGGAAATTGGGTGGGGCATTAAATCATAAGAGATTCTCCCTTGGGCAGCAAGAATGGGTTGTCAATAAATATCACTGACTTGATAGCAAGTTTCAGCACAGCAGTTTGGTTCACAGTTGAGAGTGAAATGCAAAATGCATGCAGATGGATACACTGCCCACCCCAACTGGACTGAGAATATTCCCTTTCATTGTTTCAGTTTGAACTACCTGCCTACGCCTCCTTTGATGGATATACATTTTCACCAACTTCTGGTAAAAATCTTTACTTGATTGGATACTAGCCCCGCAGGGTTTTTTGTGAGGGGGTTGAGGGGGTCTTTTTTTTTTTTTTTTTTTTGCTTTTTAGGGCCACACCCAAAGCATATGGAATTCCCAGGCCAGTGGTCAGAGCTGCAGGCCTACGCCACAGCCACAGCAACACAGGATATGAGCCTCATCTTTGACCTCCACCAGAGCTCACAGCAATGCTAGATCCTTAACCCACTGAGCGAGGCCAGGGATCAAATCCACACCCTCATGGATACTAGTCGGATTCATTATCACTGCACCACAACAGAAATTCCTTGCAGGGATTTTAATTTAATTTTTATATTACATAGAGAATGGATAAACAACAAGTCCTACTGTTTAACACAGGGAACTATATTCAATATTCTGTAATAAACCATAATGGAAAAGATAGATTAGTTAATTAATTAATTTTTAGATGGTGATTACAGCATATGGGATTCTAAAATCCACTTTGTGGACTGACTGCATTAATTCTCACAACAACACTATCAGAGGGATACTATTATTATCCCCATTTTGCAGTTGGAAAAAAGAGGTCAGAGAAGAGGAATAACTTACCCAAGGTCACCCAGCCTGTGAGTGGTGGTGTCTAGATTTGAATCCAAGCAAATCCAAGCACTCTGAGTCTGCTGTCACAGTGACAAAGGCTTCAGATGACCAGAGCCTCCTTCAACATTCAGGTATCCAAGGTACAGACCCCACAGACCACTGTTCCTCAAGGGGCCACAGTGCCATGAGGCAACATCTGGCTCAGCAGTGCCTCTCTGCATGTAACTTCCCATCCCTCATCACCCAGGAGCGGTTGACGCTCAGTTCTTCACCAGAGCAAGGCAAATTCCAGAAAACCGGCTCACACTTGCAGATAATTGACTTTCAGACACACCAGGAACCTCCTGTTGGCCAGTTTTCCATATTCCTCATGGCAGGAAAGGCTCTTTGGAAAGAGAGCTTGGGGTTAGAAAACTCAAAGCCAGGGGAATGAATGGCGCAGGATTGGAGCTTGCTGCCTGCACATGGAGTAAAGCCTGGATTGTGGGGGGGTGGGAAGGGAGTATCCCTGGTGACACAGCAGGGGTTATTCAGTGCCTGGCTAGCCCTCCTGCATGTGCTCTCAGAGCCCCCAACTCCCAAGCCTCCATAAGGGGCCACTCTCCTCTTTAGGGCAGCACACCTCCCTGCCCATACCCAGGAGGGCAGACAGTCATGGTCCAGAGCCCATGGCTGTGACTCTGAAACTAGGCTGTTTCTCTTTTCCCACCATTCATTTCCCTACCTTCTCTTTCATAATAATTGACATAAGGTATTGACTTTGTGGGTGAGGATTTTAACCCCTTACAACTCAAAGGATGGTCCGTGGACCAACAGTATCAGCATCACCTGGAGCTGGCTAGAAATGCACAATCCTGGGCCCCACCCTAGACCTGTTGAATCAGAATCTGCATTTGAACACAATCCCCAGGGGATGTATAGGCTCAAAAATTTTGAGAAGCACTGTTTCATTTTTTTCTGAGCCCAAACTTATCTTGAAAGGTTTTTGTGCAGGTTAAATGCACTCAAAGTGCCTGGCAAGTAGCGAGTGCTAAGTTTGTAATTAAAATCTTTCTTCAGGAGTTCCCAGGTGGTGCAGTGGGTTAAGGATCCAGTGCTGTCACTTCTGTGGCTTAGGTCGCTGTTGTGGCACAGGTTCGGTCCCTGATCCAGGAACTTCCATGCCTTGGGTATAGCCAAAAAAAAAAAAAAAAAAAAGCAAAGAAAGGAAGAAAGGAAAAAATTAAAAATGAAAACCATCTTCCTTCACCCAGCACCTGGCCTTGCCATGATCTGCCCAGCCTCCATCTGCCTGAGCCCATCTCCATGGCCTCTGCTCCTGAACGCTGACCTTAACTTCCTTCCTCAGACACTGCCACCTGACCTATGCCCCAAACTGACCTCAGCCCTTTCCTTCGAGTCTCTGGCAGGCTCACTGGGGCTGTGCTATATTTCTTGGCACCACCCCCCCTCCCCCGCTGACCTAGACTATCCTCAAGCCCCACCTCTCTTGGCCTGTCCCTTCTTGAGGACACCAAATACCCCACTGCAGCATTTATTTTAGTCATGTCGCCATCGCTCAAAATGGCCTTGGAACTGCTCCTGGGAATTTTTCTTCACAGCCTCACATGGTGCCTGGCCCGGCATAAGCACTCCACCAAATCTGCTTTAGGACAGTGAATGAAGAACAAGGATTTGCTTCTTACTAAGCATTAGTATTAGGGTTTACATCTCCTTTGAGGAATCTGGTCTCTTTGCTTTACCATTTCCTCACTTTTCCTTGCCACCCAAAAGTGGGAGGCAGAAGGTGAGGGTTTAATGTTGACCTAGGAAGAAAGGGCTAGTGAGAATACCCTACCTATGAGGATTTTAGACCCTGAGCCTCTGTACCAGGAGCTCCTGTGGCTCCTCAGGGTTCAGCCCTGCTCACTGTGATTTCACACTGATGCTGGAGGACAACTTGCCAGGTGGTAAGAAAATGTCCTGGTCCATGGAATTCCCGTTGTGGCTCAGCAGAAACTAATCCAACTAGGAACCATGAGGTTGTGGGTTCTTTCTCTGGCCTTGCTCAGTGGGTTAAGGATCCAGTGTCACCATGAGCTGTGGTGTAGGTTGAAGACACCACTTGGATCTGGCATTTCTGTGGCTGTGGTGTAGGCCAGCATCTGTAACACCAGTTAGGCCCCTAGCCTGGGAACCTCCATGTGCAATGGGTGTGGCCCTAAAAAGACAAAAATACCAAAAAAAAAAAAAAAAAGAAAGAAAGAAAGAAAGAAAAAAGGAAGTGTTCTGGTCCTGGCCTGGTCCTCTGCACTCAGGTCACAGGGACCCAGGATTAGTGCTGGTGTCCTATCCACATCTCCCCCTCTAGGCAGTATGTCCCAACTGCTGCAAGTGCTATGGCTTCCACCTGTGACCTTCTCTGGACACCTTCTTTGGACAATTGCTATTGCATGAGCTGTCTTAACTGGAAATTTTTGAGATGCATCACCCCCACTCTCACCCCAAATAGTCAATGATTGATGGATACAGGGGCACAAATCCTGGTCCCCTAGCCCAAGATGCGACCACTCTGTGGTATAACTTACATTCTAGAGTCCCCCTGGAATCAGGCCAAGGTTAGAATTTACCTGCAATCATATCCAGCTTCTCTTACTCCATCACAATCTTCTTTCCAGGGCGTCCCTCAAAAGACTGTATACCTGAAACTGTCTTGGTTTCTGCGTTCAGAACATGAGCAAAGACAGTGCTCTTGAGATCCATGGACGATGGGCAGGACAAGTTTCCTGTGTTCAGGACTCCGAGTGCTCATCATCTTGACACCTGCCCAACATGTTTCACACTGGGGTCTCCTCCCCATTGCCATTAGTCCTCAGGGGCCCCAGAGCCAGGTCTAAGAAAAAGGGATGAGGGTCCAGAGCTGTGCTGGCTAAAACGGTAGCCGCAGGCCACAGGTGACTGCTGAGTACTTGAAATGTGGCTGGTGTGATGGAAAAAAAAAATGAAGTTAATTTCCTTAATTTAATTTTGATTTTTTTTTTTTTTGGCTGTGGCATGCAGCTGCTTAATGGGAGCCCATTTCTCAGACTAGGTATTGCACTTGGGCTGTAGCAGTGAAAACACTGAGTCCTAACCACTGGACCACCAGGGAACTCTTAATTTACTTAATTTTAGCATTAAAAAAACTGATACCCAATTCGGTTACTGAAAAACTATCAAGAATGTTTGGAACAACTTGGGTGTGTAAATTTACTTCTTTTTCAATGGTAAATTTTATGAAATTAAAATATACATCATAAGTTTCCAATAGAAAATGCAGTGTCCAAATTGAGATGTGCTGTGTATATAAAAAATGTACACTAGATTCCCAAGATCTAACAATAAAAAATAATGGAAAAGATATCATTCATCTTTTAGTATTAGCTCCATGTTGAAATAATATTTTAACTTATTTGTTAAAGACAATTAAACAAAGTTATTAAAATTAATCTGTTTTCTCTTCCCTTCAAAATATACAGCAGAGTTCCCACTGTGGTTAAGGATCCAGTGTTGTTGCTGCAGCTGTGGCAAAGGTCAGTTGCAGCTGCTGCTCAGAATTGATCCCAGGTCTGGGAAACTTTCATGTGCCATGAGTGAAGCCAAAAAAGAAAAAAAAATATTGGCTACTAGAAAATTTTAAATTACATATGGAATAAGAATCATTGTGAGGCTCAAGCAGGGCACTAGAGCCCAGGCTGAAATGTGACCACCAAGGAGTTGGAAACACTGAACCCCAAAGATATTCCCATGTCTCAGTTGCCTGTACATCCCCTGAGGAAACTCCCATGTCTCAAGTGGGTTCCCCTAGAAACAAGGCACCAAAATGAGGATGGATATGCAAAGCAATTATTAAGGATGTGCTCCTAGGAGTTGCTGGTAGGAAACACGGTGTGAATTCAATAGTCCTGCAGAGGCTTATCTTCAGCCTGATCCAGGTGGAAAATTATGGAGCGTAAGCTGTACTTCAGAGGTTATCCCCACTTCAGGTGAGGGAGGTAGGTTTTCATAGCCCCCATCTGTCAGTCCTTAGACAAAGCCTTCCTCAGCAGGGGACACAGACTCCTAGGTACCTCCTACTTGCTAAAGTAAGGAAAGCAGCTCCGGCAGCCCAAGTTGATTCTCAGCAGAAGTTACCAGCACAGCCTGTTGAAGGCAAAAGCACACTGAAGGGAGTTCCCTTCATGGTTCAATGGTTAATGAACCCGACTGGGATCCATGAGGATGCAGGTTCAATCCCTGGCCTTGCTCAGTGGGTTAAGGATCCAGCATTGCCGTGAGCTGTGGTCACAGACAAGGCTAGGATCCCAAGTTGCTATGGCTGTGGTAGAGGCCAGCAGCTCCAGCTCCGATTCAACCCCTAGCCTGGGAAATTCCATATGTTGCAGGTGTGGCCCTAAAAAAAAAAAAGCACACTGAAGCCGGGGCAGGGGGGTGGTGGGAGGTGGTGGTGTGCGTGACCAGAAAGAAGTTTGAGACCTCTGGGCATCAGCTGTCCACTGTCCTCCATCATGTAAGGTCACCTGGCTACATCTCTTCCCTATAGCCTGAAGAGTATATCTGGACCAGAAATCTTATGTTCTCTCCTCAATTTATTTTATTTTTTTATTTTTATATTTATTTACTTAGTCTTTTTTAGAGCCACACCCATGGCATATAGAAGTTCCCAGGCTAGGGGTCAAATCAGAGCTGTAGCCACTGGCCTATGCCACAGCCACAGCAATATGGGATACGAGCCACATCTGCGACCTACACCACAGCTCATGGCAACAATGGATCCTTAACCCACTGAGCAAGGCCAGAGATCAAACCTGTGTCCTCATGGATGCTAGTCAGGTTCGTTACTGCTGAGCCACAACAGGAACTCCTCCTCAATTTGTTTTACAACTTCCAGACTGTCCTCTACAGAGTTTCCTCTCAGGTCACCATAAATTCAGGAGAACCAACCAGCCTTCAGGAGAAGGCTCCATGCCCTCCACCCAGCCACAAATGAAGGAGTTCTGATTTTAATTGTTTTGTATATTGGGCTTCCATGTGCTCTTGCTTAAATATAGATCTCCACAACTAAAAGAAAGGCTTGGAAACTACTGTGATAGACCATGTTTGAAATGAGTGTATTCAATTTCTATCACTACATAACAAATTACTGAAAACCTAGAAGCTTATAACAATGTACATTTTTATCTCAGTTTCTATAGGTCAGTACTCCAGGCACTGCCAATTGCAGAGTTTCTCAAGGTGGCAATCCAGGTGTTGGCTGTGGTCTCATCAGAGGCTCGACTAGGGTCAGATCTGCTCCCAAGCTCCTTCAAGTTGTTGGCAGAATTCATCTTTTTGTAGTTGTAGGGCCAAGGGCCTGCTTTCTTGCTGGCTGTCAGTGGGAGCTGCTGTCAGCAAATACAGACCACCCAAAGTTCCTTGCCATGTGGCCCCCTCCATAGGCCCTCTCCAGACATGGCAGCTTACTCTTTCAAGGCAGTGATCAGAGTCTCTCTAATGCATGACCAGCAAGACAGAGCTATGTATGTATATAATAACTTAACCATGAGAGTGCCATCCCATCACCTTTGCCATATTCTAGAGCGAGACATTAGTCCCACCCACATGCAAAGGGAAAAGATCATACAGGGCATAAAAATGAGGCCACACTGAGGTCTGTCTACCACAACATAGAGAGAGAAAGACATTTAATAAGAGACCTCTCGGTAAAAGCCTTACCCTACAGGAGAAAAAAAAAAAGGCTTCATTTCTAATTCTTTCATCCATACCACTCCGGTCTTAAGCAATCAAGCATGGTCATTCCTGTACTCATCCTGAATGATTTTGACCTATGGTCTTGATTTCTGCTTTTTTCTTCTTTTTTTCTTTTTTGGCTGTCTCATTTCATATGGAATTCCTGGGTCAGGGGTCAGATCTGAGCCACAATTGTGACCGATGCTGCAACTGCAGCAATGCCAGGTCCTCTACCTGTTGTGCCGGGCCTGGGACTGAACTTGTGTCTGACGCTGCAGAGATGCCAACAATCCTATTGTGCCATGCTGGAACTCCTGTGACCTTGCTTTCTCACCTGTTCTATTTGCATGTATTTTGACAACACATTTCTACCTGTCCTTGTACCCCTGGTTTAGTACTGGGCTCTCCCTATTGAGTTACAAAATCTTGCCCCATCTCTGATCTCTCACTAACAATCTTTTTTTCAGTTAATTTCCCTCCTCAGTTTTCAAATGTTTAATCAAAACTGTCACTGGATCAAACATACCACATAGTAATCATTAAACAAGTAAATCTTTGTTAACCTTTAGATAAAAAAGAAACTAGATTAATTGTATTTGACTGCCTTGATAAATTAGATGTCGTTTAGATATTTTTTTAGTCTTTCAATAATTTTTTGTTTTAAAAAACCTACAGGATACCAGCTTTAGGGAATTTGATTGACCTTACTAAAAATTACATTTTGCTGAAAGTTTATTGGATTTAGAGTTCACATTTTATGTAAAGCTTGGAGACTTTGATGCCTAATAGCTCCAATATATTATCTCTCTAAGGTCTTAAAGTATTATTATACTTTATTTTACCAATGGAAACAGTTAATAGTAAATGTTGGGGAGTGAAGCAAAAACATGTTATTCATCCAGCATTAACAGAAAAAAAAAAAGTATTCACCAGAGAAATAAAAGGAATTTTTCAGAGATTGACTAATAAGAGCTGGTAAATATTTAGCACAGATGCTTCAACTCCTCCAACCAGTGCCCATGGCAGGCATCATCAATCAATCATAATATTTTTCTGCTGAGTCGGAATAGAGCTTCAGAGTTCTCAATTCTCAGAAATTATTCCTGATTTACAGAGTAGATTCTTCAGTTGCAATTAATTGACACCAAGTTGAGCCACCTTGAGCCAAATAAGGAGAAATTTCATACAAACATAGAAGGGTGTTCCCCTGCCCCCAAATTAAGTGCAAGAATGCAGCTAGTCCTTAAGAACCAGGAACTAGAGTCCTTTTATCTCTGCATGTTCCTGCCTGCCTGTCTCACTGTTTCTCTCTGCAGTCAAGTTTCCTCTGAGTCTCCAATCTGCTAGAGGTCATGTGGCCACTCAAGGCACCCATTTTCAGAGACTATACCTGAATCTAAGCATCAAATTCCCAAGAGAGAGACTCTGACTGTGCTTGGGTCAGGTGACCATTGCTGGCTCAATCAGCCATAGTCTGAAAGGAAGCGACAGCACTCAAAGTGGCCACAAAGGAGTTCCCGTTGTGGCTCAGGGTAACAAACCTGACTAGTATCCATGAGGACGTGGGTTCAAGCCCAGTGGGTTAAAGGATCTGGTGTTGCTGTGACCTATGATGTAGGTGGCAGACACAGCTCAGAACTGGCATGGCTATGGCTGTGGTGTAGGCCTGCAGCTACAGCTCTGATTCAACACCTAGCCTGGGAACTTTGATATGCTGTGGATGCAGCCCTAAAAAGACACACACACACAAAAAGTGGCTATACAGTGCCCACTCTTTAGACTAGGGAGCAGTCCTTGGAGAGAGCAGGGGTGGCTCCCAGCCTGAGCAGAGAGCCCAAGACACTTTGTTACTGAAATGGAGGAGTACCCTATGCTCCTTTCCCCCATGTTCTCTGCATGGCTTTTGTCTATAGGAAAACTTTAGCCAAAGAATAAGTTTAATCAGAGAAGTCAGAAAAATGCAGAAACGAAGTAACACAGTTAACAAGACCAAATAATATTTTAGCCACTAAGCAAAGTCAAGGACCTTTAGTTCCTCCTCAAGAGCTATAGATAATATTCTGAGCTGTTTTGTAGATACTGAAACCTGCACCATGTGGAAGAAGATAGCTGCATGATGACCAGGCTGTAGCCATGACATAGGCTGCCACAATTCCAAGAACAGGCCTCAAAAAAGAGGGAACACACCAGCCCTGGAATTGAAGATTAACTGTACTTTAAACAATTAAGAGGATGTTATCAGACCACTCCATAACCAGGTTCAAGATGACTGTCAGAGCTGACTGTGCTGATTCTGCATGTAGCCTCCTCCCTCCACCCATGCACCCCTAAAGCTCCCCTTTAAAAGCTGTTGCTCCCTGATCAGCAAGGTGAGGTTGGCCTTTGAACATGAGTCCGTCTGAGTCCCAGTTTGCCGGTCTCCAAAAATAGAGCAAACTTTCTTTTCCACCAAACATTCACTTGAGTATTGGCTTTTGAGCATTGAGCAGTTAGGCCCCAGTTACTGCTATCCATCAATAAGCAGTGGCACAAGAGATGAAACAAATTTTCTCCTCAGGATCTAGATCAGGGCAGACCAATAGAGGTTTTGGTGGCAACAGAAATGTTCTCTATTTGCACTCTCCAATATGATAGCCACTTACTTCATGCAAGCTATTTATTGAGCACTTGAAAAATGTGTCTGGAGAACTTAATTTTTATTTATTTTTATTTTTATTTATTTATTTATTGCCATTTCTTGGGCCGCTTCTGCGGCATATGGAGGTTCCCAGGCTAGGGGTTGAATCGGAGCTGTAGCCGCCAGCCTATGCCAAAGCCACAGCAACGCAGGATCCGAGCCATGTCTGCAACCTACACCACAGCTCACAGCAACGCCAGATCCTTAACCCACTGATCAAGGCCAGGGATCGAACCCACAACCTCATGGTTCCTAGTCGGATTTGTTAACCACTGAGCCACGATGGGAACTCCAGGAACTTAATTTTTAATCTTATTTATTTTAATTAATTTAAATTTGGGAGTTCCCGTCATGGCACAGCAGAAACAAATCTGACTAGGAACCAAGAGGTTGCAGATTCGATCCCTGGCCTTGCTCAGTGGGTTAAGGATCTGGTGTTGCTGTGAGCTGTGGCATGGGTTGCAGATGCAGCTTGGGTCTGATGTTGTGTGGCTGTGGCGTAGGCTGGCTGGCAGCTGTAGCTCTGATTGGATCCCTAGCTCGGGGACCTCCATATGCCGTCGGTGCAGCCCTAAAAAGCAAAATTAATTAGTTAATTAATAATAAAAATTTAAACAGGTGTGTGTAACACCATACCAGACAGTGTAAATCTAGGCCCTTCCAGTTTAAAGATAGAAAACTGAGCTCCCAGACCACATAGCTAGTTAATAGCTCAATTAAAACTAAAAAGTTGGTCTCCTCTCTTTGAAATTTTCCATCATATTAATTGGAATTGAGGAACCTGCATAGGCGGTTATCCCAGATGATTCAAATTTTAAATGTCCGTGCCTAACCATTCTTTGATATAAAGACTTTCCTGAAATGTATTACGCACTTCCCTGCCTTGGGGGAAAAAAAGCCACGTGGCCATAATTGTAGACTTTTCTTAATGACACACAGTCTCGTAATTGTGAACTGCACTTGTCATTCTGGGTATTAATTATGGGGCCCTGAGAAGGGGGGCCCATGAGGCTTCCAGGGCTATCTTCCCCACACTTAACATCTCTGCAGCTGGGAGTGATTTTCTGCTTCCTCTCTCCTTGTCACATCTTGATGTGGTGGCTTCTGATGGCATCCTGCTTCCCTCCACAAGTTCAGCAATGAATGAAGTGCGGGAACTTAATCCATCAGTGGGCTTAATTTCACCCAGATTTTAATCCATTAGGCCTGAGGCAGTCGTACAACTGAGTCAGGTACACAGAGTTTTGTGCAAAATTTTCCATGACACAGTTGTTGTTTTTTTCTTAAAGGTCTATGATGATACAAATCTTATAAAAGCTGATTGTGGGATAAACGGTATGATATTTCATTTAACTCTAATTGTGCCATTCAATATGTGAACACATTTTGTTTTACGTAATTGTGCCATGACTAAGGTCCCAAATTAGAAAAAGATGTGCACAAAATATTTTGAGAAAAGAGACTGAAATTGGGTAAGGATTTCTTTTTCTTTCTGCCTTTCTTTCTTTTTTCTTTTTTGTCTGTGCCCGTGGCATGTGGAAGTTCCTAAGCCAGGGGTCAAACCCATGCCATACTAGTGACTCGAGCCATTGCAGTGACAAGGCCAGATCCTTAACCTGCTGAACCACAGGGAACTCCTGAGGATGGATTATTTTGTTACTTTCTTGAGCTGTTTCTCTGTAGTGTAGTCTCAAGTCATGGAATATAACAGTTTTATAAATCTTTTGAAGATGTTCAAAAAAAATCAAAGTAAACACTAATGAATAGTGTTTAAGGGCACTAAAATAATAATACATTCATTTAAGTGTCCTTACTTATACAGAGGCCAGACTTGCAGTAATTGTATCTATTCAAAATATATCTGAATGTATGGCAGCCAGAAAGGGCTCAAAGCAAGGGGAATTTTGTCACAAAGCCCATCACTAGAGTCCTGTACCCAGGGGAACAAGCCTCTCTTATGGCCTTCAGTCTGGATCCTCTGCTCCACTCCTGGGGCCCATCCTGAAGCCCATAAGAAGGGTGATTCAAGAGAAATCTGGGTTCTGCTTCCTGGACCTTCCAAAGCCAATAAATGATGATGCACTTTACCTCCTCTGGGAAGAAGATAACCCATCTGAGATAAATTTCCTTTACACAATGAAAAGGTCAGGTTTCTTGGCATCAGTGAGGATAGCTTTCAGTCATCTGAAGAAATTGTTTATGTAAAGGCACCAGCACCAGACAGGTGTCTATATTTTTCATTGGACTTTTGGAACAGCTTGAGGATTTTCTCCAGGGAAGCACTCATTTTGCCTATACGCTGCTTTAGAAAATAACTTCACCAACACGTTCCTCATTCCATTAGTTATTTATAGGCAAGTTTTGATTATCCACCAGGCAGGTTCCTGGCATGGTTTTCAGCTCTCTGTTTGCCTTTCTCACCTCCCACTGGCGCACACTTGCTGCTGCGTGGAGCAACTTAGAATTTCCCCTGAGTCACTGCTCAGCCGCCCTTCACCCAAAGATGTCTACAAACCAAAACAACCATGACCTACCTCTCCCCAGCCTTCCCAAGAATGGTCTGAGGTCGCCAAAGAGAACTGGGGGAACCCACTGACTGGAGCTCCTGGCAGCGGACAAAGCTCACGGGTGCTGGTGGCCTGGGGGCTGGAGAGGAGTCACTAATCTGGGTAGGATGGAGACTCAACAGCTTCACATCCTTTTGTTCTTTGAAGTGACATGTGGCATGCCCTCCCCTCCTCAAATTCCAGATGAGTACAAATTCCTAAGACCCACTGGAAGTATTTCTTTTGGGGAACCCTCCTACATTGTTAGGAATGTAAGTTGGTGCAGCCACTGTGGAAAACAGTATGGAGGTTCCTTAAAAAACTAAAAATAAAGTTACCATATGATCCAACAGTCCAATATATGCTGGGCATATATCTAGACAAAGCTATCATTGAAAAAGATACAGGCACCTCTATGTTCATAGGAGCACTATCACAATAGCCAAGACATGGAAACAACCTAAATGTCCATCGACAGATGAATGGATAAAGTTGAGGTACATATGTACAATGGAATATTACTCAGTCATTAAAAAAGAATGAAATAATGCCATTTATAGCCATGTGGATAGACTTGGAGATTATCATACTAAGTGAAGTCAGAAAGACAAATATCCTGGATATCGCTTATCTGTGAAATCTAAAATATGACACAAATGAACTTACCTGCAAAACAGAAACAGACTCACAGAGAACAGACTTGTGGTTACCAAGGAGGAGAGGAGGTGGGGAGGGATAGATTTGGGAGTCTGGGATTAGCAGGGAACTATAGTAAGTATCCTGTAATAAAGCAAAATGGAAAAGAATGTACATATATGCATAACTAAATCACTTCTCTGTACAGCAGAAATTAACACAACCCTGTAAGTCAAACTATACTTCAATAAAATTTTTCTAAAAGAAGTACTTCCTTTCTACCTGCACTCGGGCCCCAGTGAACATGGCACTGCAAAAACTTCACATTAAAGAAACTCTCAAGGATATTTGACTGAAAGTACAAAGGATAAGGCATTGGAAGCTTATTTAAACCTCTAAAGATTTTGTACTGAGGGATGTCTTCTGGGTCCCCCAGTTCCTGAGCCAGACTTAGAGCCCACTTGGAGCTGCAGTTCCTCCAGCCACAGGGTTCCAATGCCCAGGCCTCAGCCCTGGAGTCTGATTTTTGGCTGGTCTGAATTTAAGGCCTGAGCATTGGGATTTCCAAACAACTCCAATCTGCAGCTGAGGTTGAGACCCACTGGCTTGGAGCCTCACTTGGCTGTTGGTGATTGCCAGTGGGCTCTTCAATTGCACAGCTGTGACTCCTCTGACTTCAAATAAATGTCTGAATAGGAAGGGGAGGAGTGCACATACAAGAACAATTTAGGAGCCATTGCACATTCCCAGGTCAATGTTTCATTCACTCAACAAACATTTATTGAGGGCTGCTACTAGGATGCGTGGATGCAAAAATGCATGATGAAGCCACTGACCTCAAGGATAGACCGACTCCCTGGAAGAAGCATTTGGACATGTTCTGTAGACCCCCAGGGTCCCCCAAAGGGACAGTCAACTCTTGTTTTTCCTCTTTCCTTGTCTGGGCCCAGTTAGTGACACATTACCCCTTACATTTGTGCACAATATATATTACCCTGCTGCCTATAGTCTCATCGCTCTACAGAGTGTCATTGCTTGAATTATGACAGTTATCTCTGCTAATAAAGTTCACTTTTTTTTTCCTGCAGAGTTATAAATACATATGCAGCTTGCATACTCAAGGAGGCCTGTGGGAGGAAACGCTGAAGCCCTTCTAGAACAGAAGCCACTCCCTGGCACCTGCACATACATAACTTTCCTGATTCCTCTCCCCCTAAAAGCACCTCTTCAGGGTTTTCTTATAGAAAGGATTTATTGTAACCAGCCCTGTGGAGAAAATCAGCAATTAGTATCCTTGATACTTGCATACTTTCTTTGCCACCCCTACCCTCCCCCCACCAATGGATTCAGGGCCATCAGCTTTCCTTTTCCCAGGGGAACACTGGCCCCAGAGTCTCTGAGGAAACTAGAATGGCATTAACTGGGATGTAAAACAACAGTCAAATGGAGGCAGGAAGGGGGATGGCTTGTACAAATAAGTTCATTAAACAGAGGGTGTGCTCAGGGCACTGGGGAGACATATAAAGAAGCAGCAGACAAACAAATCTGGCCAGTTATCTTGAGCTAATGGAGGAATTTTCTAAAAGGAGCTTTAACTTTTTACCAAATGCAGTAACACTATAAATTACCGATCAGCTGACTATAATTTTACAATTTAACATGGGATTTGAGCGGCTTGTGAGAGACTGTACCTTGTGGGTAATAACAGGTATGCATGGTGAATGTTATATAGCACATTTCTGTAAAATATATAGCTAGCTACTTTGGTAGCAAATATGTTTATTTGCAAAGAAAATCACGCTGATGGTGTGAACAGCATGTAGCAGGCCCTGCTGGTTGTCTCACCAACAGCTTTTTCCTTGTTTCCCTTGCTAGTCAAGGACTGATTCTGGAGGAGGGGGATGGGTGTCAATCCTCCCCCATGTGACACAGTTGAGAGTTTACCCCACTCCTAGGATAGAAGGGAAATCCTAAACCAATTGCAGTGGCTGTCCTCCTGTGCTGGA
Source organism: Phacochoerus africanus (assembly GCF_016906955.1). Taxonomy (NCBI): domain Eukaryota; kingdom Metazoa; phylum Chordata; class Mammalia; order Artiodactyla; family Suidae; genus Phacochoerus; species Phacochoerus africanus. The sequence continues at coordinate 83,606,591 of NC_062544.1, read as the reverse complement.
GCTGGTTTGGGGGTGGTGTGCTGGATGGTCTGTGGCCAGCGGCCTGGTTCCACTACATTTGCTTAGTCTAGGAAGCATGCTTCCCAGAGTCACTGTCTCTGCCTGTTCCAAATGATTGCTCACAAGAGGAATTTGGGGCAAGAAATTTGCAAGGAGGATGATGTTATTCCTCTAGGGATTGTTGAAGCTGATTAGTGGCTGTATATGTGGCAGCTTCCTGGCACAAACTTGAGGAATTATATACTTAGGTGTTCCAGGTGAAGATCTTTCAGGGTCAGCTTCTCTGATCTGCAAGGTTAGAGTTCCAACTCTGCTCCCCTGGCTCCCTCAGAAGTCATGTATGCTTCCTTTCTATCCAGAATGCACAGAATGGCTTTAGTTATCCATCCTGAACCCTGATCAATACGGTGGCCATGAGGTCCAATTCTGGCCATTGAGCTGAAGGGCTTCTCCTTAACCCTGAGAAGGAGACTCTGAAAAGAGACAGCCCCTCTCTGCTTCTGGACAGCATGACATTTGGATGCGATGTCTGGGGCAGCTGTCATGATTTGGCGCCAGCCTGTGATAGAGCCAACATGCAAGCAGAAGGCAGAAGTGCCCAGCAAGAGGAGCTGGAGTTCTGATGAACTTGCAGCCAGTGGCCTTGTAATTGGTGCAGACTCATTCCTTAAGGAAGTAAAGGTGAAGATGGCTTGATGTTTTCCAGTGATGAGACATTATATATTGATTCACCTCTGTACTCCATCCTTTCCTTTTCATACTCCTACCCTTCAGACAAAGGAATACCCATACCACTTGTGTCACAGATGCATCACACACATTTGAAATAGCTAAGTGAGTTATAGGTTTGCATGTAGGCAGATGTGTCTACAATATTATTGCATCTTTTTTCTAACCTCAAATATATTTCATTTTATTTTATTTTTTTTATTATTATCATTATTTGTCTTTTTGTCTTTTCTAGGGCCACACCCATGGCATATGGAGGTTCCCAAGCTAGGGGTCCAATCAGAGCTGTAGCTGCTGACCTACGCCAGAGCCACAGCAATGCAGGATCCAAGCCGTGTCTGCAACCTACGCCACACAGCTCAAGGCAATGCTGGATCCTTAGCCTACAGAGAGAGGCCAGGGATCGAACCTGCAACCCCATGGTTCCTAGTCGGATTTGTTAACCACTGAGCCACAACGGGAACTCCCTCAATGATATTTTAAAATACACTTACATTGCCAAAGTATTAGAATAATTCTATCATTTTGAATTTCTTCATGTTTTACCCACATAGAGGCAGTCTTCAAGTTCCTGTTATGGCTCAGTGGTAATGAGCCTGACTAGTATCCATGAGGATGTGGGTCTGATCCCTGGCCTCGTTCACTGGGTTACAGATCCAGCATTGCCGTGAGCTGTGGTGTAGACCAGCAGCTATAGCTCTGACTCAACCCCTAGGCTGAAACTTCCATAGGCCGCACATTGCCACACATGCGGCCCTAAAAAGAAAAAACAAACAAACAAAAACAAAAAATGACCATGCAATCTGAAACAGTGCAAACGGTCTTAATAATCAATAGGACAAATTATAACTGCTCCATTAAAATTTTTGCCAAAATATTAAAAAATTTTACTTTCATTTGTAAATGTATAGGGGTAGTTTAAATAGAGCAAAACTAAAAATCAGTGATGTCAAAACACATAATTACGCCACACACAAAAATAAACTCAAAATAGCTTAAAGACAAATATAATACAAAATACCATAAAACTCCTAGAAGAGAAACGGGCAAAACATACTCTGACATAAATCGTACAAATGATTTCTTAGGTAAGTCTCCCAAGGCAATAGAAATAAAAGCAAAAATAAACAAGTGGGACTAATCCAACTTACAAGATTTTGCACAGCACAGGAAACCCTAAATAAAACAAAAAGCCCACAGAATGGGAGAAAATATTTGCGAGTGATGCAACCTACCAGGGCTTAATTTCCAAAATATACAAAGAGCTCACACAACTCAATAACAACAACAATAACAACAAACCCAACCCAATCAAAAAATCAGTAGAAGACCTAAGTAGACATTTCTCCACACATACAGATGGCCAGTAAGTAGGCACGTGAAAAGATGCTTATCAATGCTAATTATTAGAGAGAAGTGCAAGTAACGAAGTACCATCTCAAATCAGTCAGAATGGCCATCATTAAAGAATCTACAAATAACAAATGCTGGAGAGGGTGTGGAGAAAAAAGAACCCTCCTACACTGTTGGTGGGAATATAAATTGGTGCAACAGTATGGAGCTTCCTTAAAAAACTAAAAATAGAGTTGCCATATGAGCCAGCAATCCCACTCCTGGGCATATACCCAGACAAAATAAGAATTCTAAAAGATACATGCACCCCTATATTCATAGAAACACTACATGGAACCAAGACATGGAAACAACCTAAATGTCCATAGACAGATGAATGGATTAAGAAGATGTGATACATTTATACAGGGTGGAATATTACTCAACCATTAAAAAGGAATGAAATAATGCCAATTAAAGCAACATGGATTGACCTAGAGATTATCATAGTAAGTGAAGTAAGTCAGACAGAGGAAGACAAATATGATATCGCATGTTAAATCTAAAACATGACATAAGATAAAAACAGACTCACAACATAGAGGACAGACTTGACATTCCCAAGGGGAAGGGGGCGTGGGGAGGGATGGATTGGGAATTTGAGATTAGCAGATGCAAACTATTATATGTAGGATGGAGGAACAAAAAGGTTCTACTGTATAGCACAGGGAACTATATGCAATATGCTGTAATAAACCGTCATGGAAAAAATACGTATATGAATAGCTGAATCATGTCATTAACACAGAAATTAACACAATATTGTAAATCAAATATAACACAATAAAAGAAATTTTAAAAATTGCAAAATTAATATTTTTTAATAGATTGTTATTTAAAACAGAAACATTAACAAAATGTTTTACTCTTTGTAAAAATTTTATTGAGTAGTTTGAACAGTGCTTCCCTTCAAAGCATCTTTTCTATGCTTTGGCAAATCATCATACCTTTCTAAGTTTAGATCAGCTTCAAATAGTTTATCCTTAGCACTTTCAGTCAAATATCCTTGAGAGTTCCTTAAACGTGAAAATTTTGCAGTGTCATTTCCTCTGGGACAACACCATTTTGACCATTCATTTATGCTGATAAAGTGCCTCTGGCTGCATAAACTTTCTTGAATAACAGCAAGGTCAACATTCTCACTATAGAAATATATTTATTACTTGCCAAAATAATCCTTATTTTTTCTTCTCTTTTTAGGGCTGCACCTGAAGCATTATGGAGGTTCCCCAGCTAGGGGTTGAATCAGAGCTACAGCTGCCAGCCTACCCCACAACCACAGCAATGCCGGATCCTTATCTTACTGAGCAAGGCCAGGGATCAAACCCGCATCATCATGGATATGAGTTGGGTTCTTAACCTGCTGATCCAAATAGGAACCAAAATAATCTTGATATAGAAAAAAACTATTACTATTATTGTTGTAAATTCCATTCAAGGAGTTTCCTCATGGCTCAGTGGGTTAAGGATCCTGTCACTGCTGTGGCTCTGGTTACAGCTGTGGTGTGGGTTTGATTCCTGGCCTGGGAACTTCCACATGTCAAGGGAAAGGCAAAAAAAAAAAAAAAAAAAAATCCCAAAACGAATAAACAAAAAAACTACCTGGCGAGTTCTAAATCAGACACAGTAGTAGAATTTGAAGAGAAATGTCAACCTCTGGAGCTGGAAAAGTAGAAAAATATGTTGTATGAATGTCCCCAATCCTCTTGAATACTGAAGACAGTTTTATAGAATATTGACTTCCTAAAATACCATTGTTCTTCCCCAGGTTCCCCCATGAACCACAAACCTTCTGGATTGGCACTAGAGCCTCTCTATCCTTTTTGGAAAAAGACTGTGAGGTCAGGGGAAAGCAGGAAAGCTGGTTGGACATGCAGTAATTTTGTTAGGTCACAATCATCCAGGCCAGGAAATCAACAGTCTCAAGGGGCGGGTGGCAGTAGCACTCTGGAACACTTTGTTGAACTTGGAGGCTGTGTCTATGCTGGACAGAAAATAGCACTGCAATCGATTGGCAATGTCTGTCTTAGTTAAGGGAAAAGAGAGTGAATACACATGCTCTGCTCAGGCCATTTCTGGTCTAAAGCTCGGCTTAGTTGGAAGGCCAAATATTCATATATCTGAATATCAAAGGATATTTGATCTCTCAGAGATGGACTTGGGCTAACAAAATTCACAAGACACTGATTTATAAATCAGAGGGACAGATGCACACTAGATGTTATAGGATGGATAAACAACAAGGTCCTATTTTATAGCACATGGAACTATATTCAATATGTAGTGATAAACCATAATGGAAAAGAATCTGAAAAAGAATGACTAATCCCTTTGTCATACAGCAGAAATGGACACAGCACTGTAAATCAACTATACTTCATTAAAAATCAATCAATCAGAAGTTCCTGTTGTGGCTTAGTGGGTTAAGAACCCAACATAGTGTCTATGAGGTTGCGGGTTCGATCTCTGGCCTCACTCAGTGGGTTAAGGATCTGACATTGCCTCAATGGTATAGGATGTAGAAGCAGCGTGGATCCGGCGCTGCTAGTGGATGTGGCATAGCCAGGCAGCTGCAGCTCCAATTCAACCCCTAGCCCTGGGAACTTCCATATGCCTCAGGTACCAAAAAAAAAAAAAAAAAAAATTCAATCAGGGCCATTTATTAACTTGAATTAGACATAAAACTACAAAAGTGTACGTGTATCTGCATGGCATAGAGATGAAACTCAGTGTTTTGGAATTAGGCCAACCTAGCTTTGCACCATGGCTGCACCTCTCACCAATGACACTGCTTCTGAGACCACTCCATTGATAAGGACATCAATACTGTGTCTGAGATCAGAAGGAAAAACAATGTTCCAACTAATTAACTACATCTGAAACCATCAGGATCGGGAGTGAGAGTGGCCATTTTTTGCACATATTGCTATGCGTACTAGTTTTTACCAATAAATGCATTCTCTTCCAATAGGAAAGACTTTTTTCTTTTTTGACTGCATCTGTGGTATGCAGAACTTCCACGCCAGGGATCAAACCCATTCCACAGCAGTGACCCAAGCCACAGCAGTGACAATGCCAGATCCCCAACCCACTAGACTACCAGGGAACTCTAAGAACATCTCTATTCTAGAATTAAAAGTTGCTTTTTTAATATGGATGTAAAAGATGTTTACTGCATCACTTTTACGGCAGTGTCATCGAGTTATCTTCATGATATAAACACAAGTGACACGAATAAGAAATGACAATTTGTGGCTCTGGATACCCACTCTCCTGCTCAGAAGGGGAAAATGGTCAGATTTTATCTCCTGCCCACCCTCCATTCTATACCCACCTTGCATACTATCTGTGATGCCTAATGGAAATAAAAGGCAAGCCATCAATGTGAGCTACACAAGCCATTAAACATTTTCTAGTAGTCATATGAAAAGAAGTAAAAAGGTTTTACATGTTTTCACAAAATTTTTATCATACAGTTTTATTAACCATTATACTTTGTCCTACACAATCTCACTCTCAGAGGATAATCTTTTTATTTAGCTATTGGCCTCAGGCATCTCTGGTCGAGGACTGAGAAGGAGACAGGGGGCCTAGTCCCCCCAAGCCTTACGTCACCCTAGCCTGCACTGCTCCCTAGTCTCCTGGGAGGCAAACAGCAGCTGCCCCGCCTGGTGTAAGTGGTTCCCTTTGCTGAGTAATCATCTTTTGGACAAAAGGATAAGCTTATTTCTCCTTCTTAAAGTTGCCTTTATGGAAGTGAATCTATGGTTTTCAGATTCAGTAGGTCTGGGGTGGGGCTGGTGCACTTGCTTTGCTAAAATTTCCCAAGGGATAGCAAAGCTGCTGGTTGAGGGACTACACTTTGAGAACCACTGATAGACATCATTCATTTTGTTGGAAGAAGGCAATGAGACGATACATACTTGAAAGTGAAAAATTTTTGTAAAGTGAAAAGCATCAACCTTTCCTTCAAAATAAACCAAACCCAATTCCTTGTTATTCTTTCCCCAGAACCAATGTAGCTTGCTTCAATGTTCCTTCTTCTAAAATTTCTCCCCAGTCTCCTTGGAGAGACACAGCATCCTGGCCCCTCCTCTGTCCTTGCATAGACCTTGACTATAGCCTTCTATTGTTCCATGGTGCAGTGAGCATCTGAGCATGCGTTTGGACAGTCTTTTGGCTAGCAGCACCCTCTCCCAAACACCAGAATCTCTCATGGCAGTCTCTTGACCAAAGAGCATCAAATGCTTGAGTGAATGAACAACACAGGTTTGGAAGAAAAAAGGGAGGTTATTTATATGTTAGTTAAAGCTTTTGCTAAGTGTAGGATAAAACGATGACACAGAACCTCCTGAGAACTCATTACAACTTTAAGATCACTCACATGGTATCAATCATATAGGGTTCTAAATATCCATCAGGTTCACAGACTTGATTTTCATTTGCCATGGATGGTGTGACTTGGGGGTGATGGACCCAAAGTGTATTATTATGAAGAGAATGGATTCAGTGCTCTTAAAACACTGGGTCTCAGAGGCCCTTCTTTTTTAACTTTTTATTTTGGAAAATTTCGAATATATACAAAAATAAAGAAGACAACATAATGAACCTTCATGGACCAGTTGTCCAGATTCAATAATTTTCAACTCATGGCTAATTTGGTTTAATCAATAACTTTACCCACCTCACCAATCCATTCTTTTGAAGTAACTCCCAGGGTCACAATATTTCAACCACAATTTCAGTGTGTAGCTCAAATATATGATGATTCTTAGAATATAACCACACTATCATTATCACACTTAAATAACAAATCCTTAATATCCTTGACTATTCCACCCGTTTTTACACTTCCCCATTGTCTTATAAGCTTTTTCAGTTTATTTATTCAATCAGAATACAAATAGGGGGAGTTACCTTCATGGCTCAGCAGGATCCACGAGGATGTGGGTTTGATCCCTGGCCTTGCTCAGTGGGTTAAGGATGCGGCATTGCCATGAGCTGTGGTGTGGGTCACAGACACGGGCTCAGATCCTGTGTTGCTGTAGCTGTGGCTGTGGTGTGGGTCACAGACACGGGCTCAGATCCTGTGTTGCTGTAGCTGTGGCTGTGGTGTAGGCTGGCAGCTGCAGCTCTGATTTGACCTCTAGCCTGGGAACGTCCGTATGTCACAGGTTCGGCCCTAAAAAGCAAAAGAGTTCATAAACTGCAATCGGTTCATACGCTTTTAAGTCCCTTTTTTTAACCATTAGGTTCCCTATCCTTTTTAAAAACTTTTTATTTGTGAAGAAACTGGGTTGGTTGTTTTATAATAGTTCCCACGGTGTAGAGTTTGCAGATATACTCCTATGGCATCAATTACACTATTACCTCCCTCCCTGTATAGGCAATAATTTCTTTTGAAAATGCTATATTTTATCCTTTCATTAAAAAAAAAAAGTTAAATTGTAGCATACCATACCACATGCACTTTTCTCTGCCTTGCTTTTTTTCAATCTTATATCCTGGTGATCACTCCACAGCAGTTCACAGAGGTGGTTCACTATCCTTTTTTTACAGCTGCATAGTACTCTGTGATGTGGATATTATAGAACTTATTCATCCAGAACCTTACTGATAAACATTCAAGTTGTTTAAAGTTTGTTGCTATTACAATTAGTGCTGCAATGAATAGCAAATGCATCTCTTGGTTTTGGGGAGGTTTTGTTTTTTTGTTTTTTTGGTTTTTTTCTTTTGCTGAACCTGCAGCATGCAGAAGTTCTTGGGCCAGGTTTGGAATCCATGCCACAGCAGTGACAATGCTGGATCTTTAACCCACTGAGCCACCAAGGAAGTCCTATCTCTCTGTATTTTTGCCAGGGTATCTTCGGAATAGATTCCTAGAAGGGATAGAGTTGAAACAAGGGATAACTTTAGCTTTTTTGGAAATTGCAGGAGATCTGCTTTTGAATGCAATGTATTTCTAGAAGTTTTGTCATAAAATGGATCCTGAAACATTTTGGTTTTCTGTTGACTAACAATGAATAACCCAAAAGTAGTGGTTTAAGACAGCACATTTATTATTTCTCATGATTGTGCAATTTGAGTGGGACTCCTCAGGGATGGTTTATCTCTGCTGCATTTGGTTGGCTGGGACAGCTTGGCTGGGCTGGAGAATCCAAGATGGCTTTATTCATGTTTCACACTTTGGCTGCAGTGGCTGGACACTGGCTGGGCTCTTCTGTCTCCATGTGGTTCCACATCATTCCAAATTCCAAGCTTCTTCAACAAGGTGTCTAGATCCCCAAACATTAAAACTGGAAGTTACAAGGCATCTTAATGCCCAGGCCCCAAAGTCATATGATGTTACTTGAGCTGCATTCTAGTAAGCATGTCCCAGGTTGTCCAGATTCATGGGAAATGAAAACAAACTTCATTTCTTGTTGGGAAGAGCAATATGTATGTATAGAGATGAAGTAAATTGTTGATGGCCATCTCTGCAGAATGATCTATCACAGATCCCAAGTGTATATGTGTGTTATACAGACCATAAACCCAAGCCTTGTTCTTATCTACTTCAGCATCAGCAGTCTCTGTGGAAAGGGCCCATAAAGGTGGTGAGCAGTGAAACACCTCTTTATTTTTTTATTTTTGGCCATACCCACAGCATATGGAACTTCCCAATTTGGGGATTGAAGCCATGCAACAGCAGTGAAAACTGCTGGATCCTTAAACTACGAGGCCACCAGGGAACTCCAAAACACCTCTTTATACTTCAGTGTTCAGTGTATGTAGTGGTAAAGCTCCAGGGGACCCAAAGTGGAGATAACATATATCAAGCCCAAGGGAGGAAGTCTTGCCTGAAGGCTGGACACTCGATCACCTATCTAGAGCATAAACCTATCAGCAGCGATTTTATTTATTCATTCTGCCTGTGTTTATTCAAGAACACTGTCCCAGGTGCCAAGAGCATAGTGGTATACACAATAGACAAGGTTCCAGCTCTTATGGTTCTTAACATTCTAAATGGGGAAACACAAAACAGGATCAGGGATAGAAAGCTAAATAAGAGAATACCCTGCTCTCAGGAATATACAATGTAGCTGAAAGTGGGAAGACCCAGTGGTGACTTAGCTAAAATAGAGCTAATGGGAAGACAAACACAACTTTGTATGAAGGAGGGAAAGAAACCCAGATTAGAGCCCCTGCTCTGCATAAGTAGCTATGACACCAGCAGGAATGTCTGCAGAGGTATGGACAGTAATGAGGAAGACAGCAATTCAGAGGACAAGAGAGGAAAGGAGCACCCACTGTGTGGCTGGGGGAGTTGGGGGATTCTGCAGATGTGAGAGGCATGGCCGGAGCCAGCCTTTGCCTTAGTCTGTGACTGCATATTGGTGGGTCCCAGGGGCTGCTGTGTGATGAAAGGTTCTCACCAGGACAGCTTCCCTCAAGGTGGGCTCCCACTACTTACTGAGAAAGAGAGAAAGACAAAATGGGGTTTTAGTTTTTCTTTCTTTCTTTAACAGCTGCACCTGCAGCATATGGAAGTTTCCGGGATAGAGGTAAAATCAGAGCTGCAGCTGCTGGCCTACGCCACAGATACAGCAATACTTTGGATCTAGGATCAAGCATCATCTGCGATCTACACTGCAGCTTGCAGCAATTCTGGATCCTTAACCCACTGAGGAAGGCAAGCATTGAACCCTCATCCTCAAGGATAATATGTCAATTTCTTAACCTGCTAAGCCACAACAGTAACTCCCCAAAATGGGGTTTTAAAAATGAACTAATTGGGAGTTCCTGTCATGGCTCCATGGTTAACGAACCTGACTAGTAACCATGAGGTTGTGGGTTCAATCCCTGGCCTCACTCAGTGGGTTAAGGATCCCACGTTGCTGTGAGTTGTGGCATAAATCGCATGATCCCAAACTGCTGTGGCTGTGGCATGGGCAGGCAGTTGCAGCTCCCACTCAACCTCTAGCCTGGGAAATTCCATGTGCCACAGGTTCGGCCCTAAAAAAAAAAAAAAAAAAATTAGCTAACTGGAGTTTTCTCATGGCAGAGCGGGTTAAAGACCCGGCATTGTCACGGCATCAGCTTGGATCACTGCTATGGCACAGGTTCAATTCCTGCCCTAGGAACTTCCATATGCCATGGGTGCAGCAAAAAAAAAAAAAAAAAAGGACATACCATACAAACAAACAAAAAAACCTGAGTGATTGATCTGGGAGTTCGTGCAGTTCCATGTAAAATTCAAACGCCAAAACTGGAGTCCCATGACAGCTGTTCAAGGTTGGCTCCATGGTTCTTACCTCCACGAGTTCTTCTCTGTGACCTCACTCACTCTGTGGCTTTCCAGAGCATCTAAAGGCCCGTGACTCACAAAAGATCCTCAGTGCCGACGTATTGCCATCAAACATTACCCACTCATCCACTTGGAAGTCCACAGGCACTGGAAGCATCACATGGCCAAAAACAGAATCCTTGATTTTTCCTTGAAAAACTTCACTCTTCTCCCAGCTTTCCCATCTGTGAGTGGCACCTCCAGCACCAAGTTACTTGAGCCAAAACAATGGAGTCTTTTTTTTGACTCCTCTCTGTTTTTAAACACCCCACAAGCAACTGATCAGCTTGTCCTGCTGTTCAGCCATCAGAATAGATTTCAAATTCAATCACTTCTCCATCCTTCTTCCTTGTACCAAGCACCTCTCACCTTTAAACAGATCTCTCATTTCCTCTCATGTTCCCCTCTGCCTATTCTCTATACAACTGCCAGAGTAAATTTCTAAAAATAAAGAGATCATAGACTATCCCTCATTAAAAATCCTCCAATGGCTTACCACAGCAATTAAATAAAAATTCCAGCTTCTACCTTCTAATTTGGCTTACAAGGCCCAGATTATTCCAGCCCCTGACTTGAGCTTCAACCTCACCTTATGCTACACTTTGCTGTCCTCACAAACCTTGCAGAAACCAAGGCTGGGTGAGGTTAAGTGACTGACCCAAGCTTCCAGCCACAACAGCCTTCTTTATGTTTCTTAAACATGCTGAACTTGCTGCCTCCTGGGAGCATTGCTGTTTCCTGTCCATCTCTGCATGGCTGAAAACTCGTTTTCCAGGTCTCACTTTCCTAACAACCCTCTCTAAAGGAGCCCATAGTTCAAATTCACTAACCAGGGCAAGACAGTACAATGATGAATATAACCAAGTCCTAGCTCTTGTGATGCTTACATTCTAAATTGAGGGAATCAGAATGTGATAAGGGATGTACTGTTACTCTGCTCTATAGCCTTCATAGCATCGATCACACTCTGAAAATATATCTTACTTATTCATTTTCTTATTTATGTCCATTTCTCCCATTCAGTATACACTGGAGAAGAAAGAAAGGCCAGGGCCCTTGGCTATCTTGCTCTTTACAGTATTTCAAGCTCCTTACAATGGGGCCTGAAGTACAGCTGGGTCTCAAGGAACTTCTGTTAACTATGTGAAGGTGCCTGCATATATTAAAAAAAATAGGAGTAACCTTTCCTAATGAAGGAAGCCTTTGTTACAGAAGAAAAGCTGTCTATATCCCCTTTACCTCAATTATATCCTTGTAAACCTTGACCTTCAATCCTACCCCATTATTACACTAATGTCAAGGGTTACTGAACCCATTCATTACATTTGCCATCAGGAAAATGCATGTCAGCATAATTATCCCAAAGTGACATACATTTCCTAGAGGGCAACGTACCTCTTTGCTTCCTATAAAAAATGTATTATTTCAAGGCTGTGTTCAACATAGATGTTCCCGTGATGGATTCTGATGGTATTTTCTTTGCTCTTTGACATAAGTAGTCAGGACCTAGCCAGAACCAAATACATATAAGGGAAACACAAGCACAACTTCATATAGTAGAGGGAAACAAACACAAATTAGGGCGCCTTCTTTGACCCCCTCCAGGGACAAAAAACAATGAATCTGACTTAGTCTGATGCTCAACAAATTATGTTGCCCTACATGCTTCCATTTACTCTTTCTGGAACACCTAGATAATCATGCTGATTCTTCTTAACTTCCTTGTTATAGATGCATTATTTGATATCACAGAATCTTAGGTTCTGAGGTATGTTTGGAATCATCTAATCCATACCCAAATGTGGAAACCAAGGCTGGGTGAGGTTAAGTGACTGACCCAAGCTTCCAGCTAGTTATTGGTAAGACTAGAACTAGAACTCAGATCTCCTGAGCCTCAGGCCAGCATTCCTTCTGCTTCACCACACTGCAGTGTTTGCCCTGTTGTTTAGCTTCTTACAGGTGTATGGATTATCTTCTAGTGAGTTCATACACTTTCTTTTTTTTCTTTTTAAGGCCATACATGCGACATACGGAAGTTGCCAGGCTAGGGAGCAAATCAGAGCTGCAGCCGAGGGCCTATGCCACAGCCATAGCAACATTGGATCCAAGCTGCATCGGGAACTTATGCTGCAGTTTGCAGAAATGCTGAATTCTTGCCCTGCTGAGCAAGGCCAGGGACTGAACCTGCATCCTCATGGTCACTATGTCAGGTTCTCAACCCACTGAGCCCCAATGGGAACTCCTAGTTCATACACTTTGTAAGGACAGTGATAATAATGTGTTTCTCCCACAGTGCCTAGTTGGCCATCTGGAAATAAATTCTTATTACATGAAGGAATAGTCCATAGCACTCGCCACCCCTCCCTGTTGTAATCCTCAGTAACTTTCCAGTTACCTTTCCTCATTCATTGAAGAGTGTAGCACCTGCTGGTCTTTCTCTCTGTATGACTCTAGCTTTTCTTGGTGACTTGGACAAGCTCATAAGTGATCCATCTCATACTCTGGCCTCACAGTTTCCTAAACTTCTCAATGACCTTCTCTCCACCCCACCTCAACTACCCATTCCCATGCTCACCTAACTTTAAATTTTGATTTTAAGCACTTCATTACTTGACCACCACCTCCTGTCTCCTAGTTCACTTATTCTTATAGCCCTTCTCCAACCATGTGTCAACCCCTTCAGGAACTCTGACCATTTTAGTCTAATCCATTTTTCACTGTCCTTCATCTTCTCACTCTTTTCTTCATCTAGTCTAGATTCCTGGCCCACCACTGTCATCACTTCTCCGTGTACATCCACAACACTCTTGCCACTTTCTTGCTCTATCATGCTTTCCTGGAAAAACTCTAATCCTAGTTAAAGCCAACTCTCTGCCTATTTTGGTCCTTAAACCCAAGCAGTGGAACAAACCTGGTTAAAATAGTCATAACTGTGCTGTTTAAACCTATGATCATAAATCACAGGCGGGCCCTCAGCAACACCCAGGAATTCATTTCCTTAGCCTACCCTCTCTCACTCTTCCAGACTCTCGATGCCCAGTCTTCACTCCTATCTGATAGTCTCACCTACTGATACACTGGGAAGAAAATAAAATTAAAAAGAGAACTAACAGCATTTTCCCCAATATTCTTATCTTCTTTACTCCTCCAAGCTCCATGCCTTAAGATGGATGAAGTGTCTATGCTTTTAATTAAGGCTAAATTTTCTGTTAAAACAATTTCTGATGTCTCACTTTTTTGTTTTGTTTTGTTTCAGGCTATCTTATTAAGACTGTTGTAGAGTGAACAGCCTTGGAGCTAGAGATAGTGTCTCCCCTTGGCACCAACATCAGGGATGTTTACAGTCCACTGTAATAATAACAATGTTTCTCTCAGGAGCAAAGGACAGGCATGCCTACTGCCCCATATAAAAGATTCAGGTTAACTGAGTACAGTTTTCCTTACTTGTAATGCAACCCTCTCTGCCTGTGCAGGTGTCACCTGGCCCTCTTGGAGGTTCAGGAAACTGACGTAAGAAAATTCTGATGCTCTAGCTACTGCTATTGCTGTGAGAAATGAAATCCTTTGTCTCTGACCCAGGAGACTTATGTTTTCTCCCAGCATCCATGAAATGTGATAGGCTAACTTGTTAGCATACAATTCAGATAAAGTCTCAGATATTGCTGAGTTCTTGACACATTCTCCTGCATCCTCTAAACTGCATCTCATCTCCCCTTGCCTTTTTAAGGACTTTGCTCCTGCAAGCATCTGCTCTCTCTTTTGTATGTTCAATTTCCTCATTCGACTCTATCACTCATTTCTCCTTTTATTGAACTTAGCAGAACTCAACCAGTTGACCACTTTCTTTCCTGAAATACATTCCCTCTTGATTACTGTTTTGTTTTTTTTTCTTACTCAATCTCTTTTACTGGCTCTCCTTACTATACTGAGGTTACAAGATCTTTGCCCTTTATTCTGCTAGTAGGTATATTATGTTAATTGATTTTCAGATGTTAAACTAACCTTGCATTCCTGAAGTAAATCTAACTTTGTCATGATATAGATTTTTTTTGAGAGTTCCCATTGTGTCTCAGCAGGTTAAGAACCCGACTAGCATCCATTAGGATGCAGGTTCAATCCCTGGCCTCACTCAGTGGGTTAAGGATCCTGTGATCCTGTGGTGTAGGTCAAGATAAAACTCAGATCTGGCATTGCTGTGGCTGTGGTGTAGGCTTGCAGCTATGGCTCCAATTCAATCCCTGGCCTGGGAACCTCCATATGCCTCAGATGCCGTTCTAAAAAGACAAAAAAATTTTTTTCGTTTAATGTTGAACTTGATTTGATATTTTGTTAAGGATTTTTGCAGCTTTGTTCATGAGGGATTCGTCTGTGGTTTTCTTTCTGGCTGTGGTATGAGGGTAATATAAGTCTCATAAAATAAGTTGGGAAGTGTTTTCTTCTTTGTCTTATGAAAAAGTTTATTGGAGTTCCCATCGTGGCGCATTGGTTAACAAATCTGACTAGGAACCATGAGGTTGCGGGTTCGGTCCCTGCCCTTGCTCAGTGGGTTAACGATCCGGCGTTGCCGTGAGCTGTGGTGTAGGTTGCAGACGCGGCTGGGAGCCCGCGTTGCTGTGGCTCTGGCGTGGGCCAGTGGCTACAGCTCTGATTGGCCCCCTAGCCTGGGAACCTCCATATACCGTGGGAGCGGCCCAAGAAATAGCAAAAAGACAAAAAAAAAAAAAGAAAATGTTTATGAATAATTGGTATTATTTCTTCTTTAAATCTTTGATAGAATTCAACAGTGAAGTCATTTGGGCCAGGGATTCTGTTTGTGAGATTTTAAACTTACTAATTTAATATCTTTACTTATTGTAGGTTGAGTCAAATATTTTATTTTGTCCTAAGTAAGTTTTTCTTTCTCTATTTTTTTTTTCTTTTTTAGGCCATGCCTATGGCATGCAGAAGTTCCTAGGCCAGGGACTTAACCCATGCCACAGCAGTAACCAGAGCCATATTAGTGACAATGGCAGATCCCTAACC
Source organism: Phacochoerus africanus (assembly GCF_016906955.1). NCBI lineage: Eukaryota > Metazoa > Chordata > Mammalia > Artiodactyla > Suidae > Phacochoerus > Phacochoerus africanus. The sequence continues at coordinate 83,591,122 of NC_062544.1, read as the reverse complement.
CGCTGAGCCAACAGGGAACTCCTTGAATAGGTTTTGATTGTTCGTATACTTCCAGAAATTTGTTCATTTCATCCAAGTTGTTTAATTTGTTTGCATTAAGCTGTTGATAATGTTTCTTTATAACCCTTTTAATATCTGTAGGGTTGGAAACAATATCCTTTTTTCCTTCCCAATTTTGATAATCAGTGCCTTTTCTCTTGTTTTCTTAGTAGTTTAGTTAAGGGGTTGTCAATGCTGTGGATCTTTTCAAAGAACAAACTTAGAATTTTTTTCTCTCTTTTTTTTGCTATTACATTTATCATTTCATTCCTTCTGCTTGCTTTAGGTTTAATTTGCTCTTTGTTTTCTAGTTTCTTTAGGTGGAAGCTTAGGTTTTTGATTTAAGACCTTTTCCATTTTCTGACACAGGCATATAAAGTTTTACATTTCTCACTAAGCACTGCTTTATATATATATATCCCATAAATTTCAATATGTTATAGTTTTGCTTCCATTTAGTCCAACATATTAATTTCCCTTGTGATTTCTTCTTTGATTCATGGGTTATCTAGAAGTATGTTGCTTAATTTTGAAATATGTGGTGTTTTCCTCACATTTATTTGTTATTGATCTCTAATTTAATTCCATTGTGATCAGAAGACATACTTTGGGGGTTCCTGTTGTGGCTTGGTGGGTTAAGAAGCCAACCAGTATCCATGAAGATGTGGGTTTGATCCCTGGCTTCACTCCAGCATTACCACAAGCTGTGGCATAGGTGCCAGCAGCTCAGATCTGGCATTGCTGTGACCATGGCATAGGGCTGCAGCTGCAGCTCTGAACTTCCATATGCCACAGGTGTGGCCCTAGAAAGAAAAAAATTTAGAAAATGACATACTTTGTATAATTTCAATAGTCTGTATTTTATTGGGACTTATTTTGGAGTACAACATACGGTCTATCCTAGAAAATGTTCCATGTGCATGTGAAAGGAAATTACTATGTTGCAGTTATTGAGGGGAATGTTCTATAAATATTAAAGACCAGTTTGTTGATAGTGTTATTAAAGTCTTCTATAGTTATTCTAATAATTATTTAAAGCAGGGTGTCGCAATCTCTATTCTTGTCTATTTCTCCTTTCATTTCTGTTGATTTTTGCTTTTCATGCACTTTGGGGGTTGGTTGTTAATTATTATATACACATAATTATTATATAAACACTTATAATTATTATATATACTATGTGTTTTGACTATCAAAAATGTCTCCAGTAATATTTCTTCTCATAAAGCTTGTTTTGTCTGGTATTAATATAGCCATTGTAGGTCTCTTGTGGTTACTTTCTGCGTGTTGTATCTTTTCAATGCCTTACTTTCGATCCTTATGTTTTTGAACCTCAGGTGTGTCTCTTTCTGGTCTGTGACATAGAATTGGGTCTTGCTGTTTATTCAGTCTGATAAAACCTGCATTTTAAATAGGGCATTTAGTCCAATTACATTTAATGTACTTATCAATAGTTAGAATTTCTTTTGCCATTTTGATAGCTCTTTTCTGTCTCAGGTCTTTTTATTGCAATAAAGTCATGAAATCATGAAGCGCCAACTTATTTGTAAACTACTTAATTTCTCACTAAATAATACATGCAAAATACAGAAAAATAGGACTCATACTTTCATTATTCAAACATAACTTTGTTTAATGTTACAGTATATTTTTCTTTCAGAGTTAAAATTTTTTCTTCGAGTCAGATATTTGCTTGCTTGCTTTTTAAGAGTTTATATTATACTATGCATACAATTGTATATTTTCATCTCAGGTATTCTATAATATGCCTTCTCTGTATATTTCAACCACAGAAGAGCAGTGACCAGCAGAGAGATAACTGAAGCAGTTAAGCAATGACCCCCTCAGAAGAGCTTCTGACTCAATGAAGCGGTTCTGAATGGCCACGTTGTTGAAAGAACTGCCCTTGTCAAAGAACTGGATAGCTCCAAGGGTTGGTCTGAAAGACAAGGTCTGAGCAGCATGTTATAATGAGTTGAGTTGGTTATACCTGGTTTTTAATTTTTATTTTGTGAAATAAAACAAAGGAAGGGAATTTTCTCCTGTATGCTTGGTAATATTCACCTGTAAAATGGCTGAACTTAGTGTCTTGGAGAAGTGCCATGAACTATTTTTCACTGTTGACTGTGTGTGTGTACCTATGTAAATCTCATGTGGTATCAAGCGTATTGATTTTATATTCTTTGTCTGCTTGTCTATTCATTTTTGATGGTGCATTTGCAAATTTTCTACATTGTCCCATTAAATTTTGCTTTATGTGGTTAAGTGCACACAAGTTCATGAATCTTTTATGACTATATGTCTTCATGGTAGATAGTTCCTTTGGATCCCTACAAATCACCTCTATCAATCCTTTTGGCCTTAAATTCTTATCTTTGGTATTAATGTTAATAACATCAACAATTCTTGATTAGTATTTTCCTGGTATATAGTTTTATTTAATCACCATTTTTCAAACTCCTTGGTAATATGTTCTTAAACTATGTAACTTGTAAACAAGGAATATAGTTTTTTTTTAATCCAGCCTGAATATTTTTGTTGTTGGCTTAAACCGTGTATACTTATTGTGATTAATAATATACTTGGGGCGTTCCTGTTGTGGCTCAGAGGTAATGAACCCAACTAGTATCCACAAGGATGTGGGTTCAATTCCTCGCCTTGCTCAGCGTGTTAAGGATCTGGCATTGCCTTGAGCTGTAGTGAGGCTCAGATCCTGTATTGCCGTGGCTGTGGTGCAGACTGGTAGCTGCAGCTCTGATTTGACTCCTAACCCGGGAAACTCCATATGCTACAGGTGTGGCCCTAAAAAAAAAAAAAATATATATATATATATATATATACACACACACACACACATACACGCACACACACACTTGGACTCTTTCTATAATCTTTTTAAAAAATTTATTTATTTATTTATTTATTTTTTAATAGTTATTTCCCCAATATTCTTTCTATAATCTTATTTGAGTTTCCTATTTATCATACTTTAATTTGCTAAATTAAACCTAAACTATGTATATTTATTGCAATTAATAATATTTGGGAATTCCCATTGTGACTCAGTGGGTTAAGAACCCAACTAGTATCCATGATGATGTGGGTTCAATCCCTGGCCTTGCTCAATGGGTTAAGGATCCAGGGTTGCCACAAACTGCCACATAGGTTGCAGATGCAGCTCGAATCTGGCATTGCTGTGGTATGCTGCAGGCTGGGCAATGCAGCTCGTTTGACCCCTGTCCATATGCTGCAGGTGTGGTCCTAAAAGGAAAAAAATAATATTTGGACTTCTTTCTACAATCTTACTTGAGTTTCCTATTTATCATACTTTTAGTTTGCTTTTCTTTTTCTTCTTCCTTGCCTGCTAATCTGGTGACTAACTTCTCTAGGTCATTTTTCTAGGTCATTCTCTCTCTATAGGTTTGGGAGTTACACAAGTTATTTCTCTTATTTTGGTGAATATACTCCTTCACTCAATATGTATATCACTATTAGACTTTGTCATCTTCAAAGCTGTCATAATCTTTTAAGTAGCCTTCATATGTTTGGTATAATTCCCTAGTTGCAGCTCCCACTTCTCCGATAAAATCGAGAACTCAAATTCTCTGCTTCCCTTGCAGCTAGGATGCCACCTATGACACTGGCTCTGCAAACCAGAAGCAGCAGTGGAAATGTGTGGATGTGAGGATACAAGCCCTGCATGTGCCTTTCACTGTCCAGGTACAGGTAGAGGCCAACATCTAGTGGCTGCAAGATCAAGTTTCTGACAAAGAACTGGCACTGATGCTGATGGCAGGAGCAGATGAAGTAAAGTTGAGCTCTTGGCATTTGGTACTTGATAGGAGCAGCAGCAGTTTCTTTACCATGCCAGTTCTGTTATATGGTTTAGAGCACTTTTTCTAGAAGCTCATCCCAAGCTTCCCCCGCCCCCCCACCAGCTCTCCCATGTTGTTTGCAACAAAGAATTTTAACCAATGTAATAGCTTGTCAAAGTCTAAAATTTTGGAAAATTTCACTTTGGAATAAAAAGAATTGTCTTTAATCCTTCTACCATCATCTACCACATTTTTAAGGGCTAATATTTTAATTTCACTTGGTTTTAAAATTCCAAAATATTGGCACTTAAAAAAAATACAACTGATTTAGAGTAACCAAGATAGTTGCCAATTTTCCAATGTCTTCAGTAATCTGTTGTTATTGCTATTGATAATTCTGCCGACAGGATGACTCTCTTTCCTTTTAAGATGCTTTGACTTTTCTCAGTGGTAACTTTTTAACATTTTCTTACTGTGTTTGGTATCTTCTAACTTTACTACTATGTACAGGTCTCAACTTAAAAAAAAAAAATGTATGCTGCTTGTGGGAATTTCCTGGTGACTCAGTGGATTAATGATCTGGTGTTGTCACTGTTGTGATGAGGGTTTGATCCCTGGCCTGGAAACTTCCACATGATGTGGATACAGCCAAAAATTTTTTTAAAAGTTTGTTCTGCTTGAGACTTAGCATCTTTCTTTGATCTGATAACTTGTTTTTCTTCAAGTCTGACAAATTCTCACACATCATCTCTATGGAGACTGCTCCTCCTTCATACTCTATTTTCTCCCCTCCAGAAACTCTTCTAGATGTACATAAGCTCTTCCGATTCTATCCTCCAGGTCTCTGAACATGTCTTTGCTGCTTTGGCAGTTTATCATCTCATTTCCCATGTATTTCAGGCTCTTCATAAAAATCATTTTATAGTAGTTCATGACTGAGTGGTTAAGGAACCCGACTAGTATCCACAATGACTCGGGTTTGATCCCTGGTCTTGCTCAGTGGGTTAAGGATCTGGAGTTGCCAAAAGCTGTGGTATAGATCAGATGTGGCTTGGATCCAGCATTCCTGTGTCTGTGGCATAAAAAGATCCCCCCCAAAAAAATTTAAAAAATCACTTTATAGTATAAGGATTATCTGGCTCAAAAGTCATCAGTAGTTGTCTTTTTCTTACCACATTAGCTATTCTTTTGGCTTTCCAGGCCTTACTATGGATTAGTTGAGTAACTATGGGCACACTCCAACTTTGGGCCCCAGTTTCCTAACTTAAATGTGTTACAGAAAGATTTAATTGCTATAAAGCATATAAGGTGCTGGCAAATGCCCCTACCACATTGCAGCATGTTAAGTAAACTTGGGCGTGGCTGCCCAGCTTGCAGCAGGTGGTGGTCACATCTATATAACATCTTTCCTCCTATTCTTATTTATTGATTTATTTTTTTGGCCATGCCCATGGCATGTGGAAGTTCCCAGGCCAAGAACTGAACTCTGTCACACAGCAGCCACAGTGGGTGTAACAACACTGCATCCCCAACCTGCTGGGCCACCAGGGAATTCCTCCTCCCACCATTTTAGACATGGATTCTGAATGGAACCCATCATCCAATTTGAAACCTTGTTTCCTTAGTGTTAGAGGGTGGCTGAGGCATGGATGCATAAGTCTAGTCAGTCTAGTCTAACCAATGAGTCATTCCTTGAGACCTTTAAAATTTGAGGTTTCCTTTATGATTGCAGATTAGTTAAAATGTGAGCAGAGCTCCTGGTTATAGAAAGGGAGAATGAAAGTGACATTGAGAAAAGGATAGGGTGATAAGGGTGGGAGAGAGCGATCACTGATACCATTTAAGTTCCTGGCCTCATTGGCTTTGATAATATTGGACTTTTCGATACTATAGATTCCTTTACTATTGGAATATTTTGGAAAATAAGCCAGAATAACCATATAATAAAGATTTAAAAAACAGTATCAGAATTTGAGCATGAAACTATTTTATTTTATTGCTCAAGTACATAGATTTTTTATTTATTTTCCAGAATGACTGTTACTCTCTCCAGTTAAGGAGATGTAGTTGTTGTAATAATAACATTAAAGCTGAATGGTTCTGTAGAGTTCCCACGGCCTTTCATATCATCATCGTATTTGGTTGTGTGAGATGAGGAGGTCAGGGAATGTTATACTTAGTTTTTACAAATGGTGAAATTAAGACACAAATTAAATGGTGTTCAAGGTAGAAGAGGGTGAGAATTAAGCTGGACATTAAGCATCGTCTATTAGGAGAGCTTGGAGCCTTCTATTTGCAGGGTTGTCAGGGATGGTGCCTGGTAGAATATTTTCATTAATTCTTATTAATTAGAAAATTTTAGGAGTTCCCTTCGTGGCACAGTGGTTAACAAATCTGACTTGGAACCACGAGGTTGTGGGTTTCATTCCTGGCCTCGCTCAGTGGGTTAAGGATTCGGCATTGCCTTGAGCTGTGGTATAGGTTGCAGACTTGGCTTGGATCTGGAGTTGCTGTGGCTGTGGTGTAGGCTGGTGGCTACAGGTCTGATTGGACCCCTAGCCTGGGAACCTCCATATGCCACGGGAAGGGGCCCTAGAAAAGGCAAAAAGACCAAAAAAAAAAAAAAAAGGAAAGAAAGAAAGAAAATTTTAGGGAGCTCCCAAGGGGGTGCAACAGGATCAGAAATGTGTTGGGAGCACTGGGTAGTGGGTTCGATCCTCAGCTCAGCACAGTGGGTTAAGAATCAGGTGTTGCTGCAAATTTGGTTTAGGTTGAGACTGCAACTCAGATCAGATCTCTGGCCTGGGGGGTGGGGGGCAGGAGCTCCATATGTTGCAGGGTGGCCAAAAATGAGGGGAAAAAAAAGAAAGAAAATTTTAGAAGAGCCCTAAAAAGTTCCAGTAGCTCAATCCTAAAACTTACTAAAATGTATACTTAGTACACAATTTATGTTTATACTCTCAAATGCCTTTATTTTCCTAAAAGTGAATCTTTGCTTTCTTATCAAGTTCCTGTTGTGTTTAATTTAAATTCTAGGACTTTTGGCACAGCAGGTTAAGGATCCTGCATTGTCAGTGCTGTGGCTTGGTTCACTGGGTTTGATCTCTGGCCTAGGAACTTCTGGAAGGCTGCAGGTATGGTAACAAACAAACAAAAAACAAAACAAACAATCAAAAATACCCTAGACCTTTAACTTAGAGGCTAGATTATTGGAGGTGGGTCATGGGGAGATGGGGATGTATTAAATCTCTGCTAGACAACCACAGCTCTTAACAGGCTCATGTAAAAATGAGGGTAAATTCTTACACTCCTTGATTGTACTAGGCATAGCACATGGGTAATTGTTTATAAAAGTGACTTGTGATCAAAATGTACCCTACTTTTTTTTTTTTTTTTTAGGGCTGCACCCATGGCAGATGGAAGTTCCCAGGTTAGGGGTTGAAATGGAGCTATAGCTGCCAGCCTAAGCCACAGCCACAGAAACGCAGGATCTGAGCTGCATCTGTGACCTACACCACAGCACGTGGCAATGCCAGATCTTTAACCCCCTGATCGAGGCCAAGGATTGAACCTGCATCCTCATGGATACTAGTTGGGTTCATTGCCCCTGCGCTGCCACGGGAACTCCAAAAAAAAGCGCACCCTAGTAATATTATCATAATACCTTTGTTTTGGAGAACTCAGGTGCTTTCACAATATTATTTCCTTCATCCTCCCTGATAGTAGGGATACTATTTGCTGGGTGGCAGACAGTATCCCTATTTTACCTTCAGGAGTTGATGAAGTAAAGGAGAGAGGGGTACTGAGGATGCAAAGCCAAGAGCAGCTTGGCTTCCTTTTAAAGCTTCATCATGAGTGTTACCTCGCGATTGTGAAAATCCCTCCATTTTAAGTAGAAAATGTAATTTATGTTGAGGACTGTCGTTGAAGATAAGAAATTGTTTTTATAGAGTCAAGGCTTTGGTGTGTCAAAGAATATTGGAAGGAGCATACTATTAATCAGCAGTGTGTTTTTCATTTTGCACTGATATTTTCATTTTTTTATGGGGCTAAAAGAAGCTGTTGTAAGTGCCACACAAGACACTGACAGTCCTGGCATAGGTCCCCTTTTCTCTGGACTGCCATTAGACCCGAATCAATTTTCTAAATAAAGTCTATCCCAAGAGATATAATTGATGCAGGGAAGGGGACTTTTAAAAACCAAGCCTGACGTCACACATTTGTGTCTAACCATTTCTACCTTTTATTAACCAACGGCTGGAGTCGCCCGGGACAGACACAGGGGCACAGCCGTCTTCTCCCACACAAGCCTGGAATGGTAACAGTGTGCGGCTGCCTAAGAAAGAAAAGCCGTTTCAAAGCTGTAGGGTGGCGTGGGGGCGTGTGTAGCAGGGTGAGGGAGTCACTCTCCTCCTCCATCCAAGGATGCTATTTATTGGAAATCCAGCACATCTTTTTTTTTTTTTTTTTAATTGATTTCTCCCGAGTGGGAGGCAAAACCCTTCAGATGCGAAAGAAGAAAGCGGGGTGGGGGGGGGAATGCAAGCCTGGCAGGAGGGGTTGGATAAAATCATCGCCTAGCTTCGGATTGGAACTGCTGAAAGAGAAAGGCGTCCACACCACTTTGGCTGCAAAGACGCCGCCTTTCCGCCCAGCATGCCAGCATCGCCCACCTCCCCCACAGTTGCTGCCCCGGGGAGGGCAGCCACCCCCAGGCAGCCCCTCTAGCCCTGCGGCGCCTCCTTTAACCTCCCCAAGTCCGGAGGGACGCGTGCCAGAAAGGAAGAGGGGAACTCTTTCCTTCGAGGAGCAAGACCGGGCCAGCTCATGTTCCACCTCCCACCTTCCTCCAGCCCTGCTTCCCCCAACCCCCCGGGCAGGGCTGCAGCCTCCCGGTGACCACCTCTCACCCCACTCCCTTGGCTCCAGCATCCTGCTGAAGACCAGGGGCGCATCCCCACTCTCCCTCCACGTGCGAGTCGGGTTTGCCCCCCTCCCCTCACTGGTCCTAAGGAGGCAGCAGCCGCCAGGTGCCCACCTCTCTTGCCCTTTCCGGCCCCTCACCCAGTGCCTTGCAGCTTTCTTCGGCTTTGGGGAGCGTCCGCACGCTCCCTCCACATGCGAGCCCGGGGCCGCTACCCCACTTTCCTGGATCCCCACTTGCAGCCTGGGCTCCGCCCACCGGGTCTCGGGCGCGCGCCCGGAGCACCTGGCTGCCCCTCCCCCGGCTCCGCTCCCCGCTCGCCCCCGCCCCGCGAGCCCGGCTCCGCGCCCACCCTCGCCGCTTCCTCCCCCGCCCACCCCTCCGGGGGGGCGGGGCGAGTGAGCGCAGCGGCGTGACCAATGGGCGCTCGGCTTACTCTGGCCTCTCCCCCGCGCGGCCGCCAATCGCGGCGAGCGGTGGTGGTAATATTGTGGAGTGGAGTTTGGATGCCGCGGCTGCCGCGGGCTGGAACGGCGCGCCGGCGGGGGCTGCCTGGTTGTCTCGGGAAGGGGGCGTGAGGCGGCGGTGGCGGCAGCTGGGGAGGCGGCGGAGAAAGAGAGGAAGAAAGGAGGAGGAGGGCGAGGAGTCTTTGAGGAGGAGGCGGGACCCGCCGGCTCCTCACCTCTTGGCGGCGGGGAGGCGGGGAGGCGGCGCCGCCCCCTGCCCGCGGACTCCTCGGCGCACAGCCGCCGACCGCCGGCCCCGGGCGCGGGCGAGGCTCCTGGGGCGGGAGCGGTGGTCGGGCGGCGGCGACCGCCATGGCGTTTCTCAAACTCCGTGACCAGGTAGGCGAGAGGCGGCGGGCGGAACGCGCCGGCCCGGGGGTAGGAGACGGGGAGGGAGGGCGAGCGGTGTGGGCCGAGGGCGTCCTCTCAGCAGGGCGGTGCGGGGAAGGTGGGGGCGCCCCGAGGGTCGTGGCGGCCGGCCTGTCAGCATAGCCCGGCCGGGGAGCCCACGTGCCGCCTCCGGCAGCCGCCGCCAGAGGGGCGGGTCCGCGCCCGCGCCGGGCGTCCTCGTCCGGGTCCGCGCCTCCCCTCCTCCAGGTGAGGCTCGGGCCTAACAGGTGGCTCCCCGCGGCCGGGCGGGGCGCTCCCGCGGCAGTGACCGAGGGTCACGACCTTGCTAGCTTCTTGGCGTCGCCAGGTGGTTCGAGGCCCTCTCTCCAGGCAGTTGATTTTGCTCAGGAACTAGTTATTCTTTGTGCAAGTTCCCAGACTTGTTTTCTTTTGACATCTTGTGCACCATCTTGGCTACTTTTCTAGACTTAGGAAGAGCTGAATACCGGAATACCTGAAGGGCCGGAAAGAGTCATGATTCTCTTGGATTGAGGAAAGAAATCGCAGCTATATCAAAATGGTTTGTACACTGTACATATGGAAGGCTAGGTAACAAGGCCTTTCAGGCGATGCAGAGGTTTCAGACATTTTTATTTCTCCTTGAGAAAAAGGGAAATTAACGTGTGAAATAGTCCAAGTCGCAGTAGACTTCTTAGTGCCGAAAATTTATTTTTGCCATTTGTTTTTCTGAACAGAATGTATTCAACAGATTTGAAGGGACGGTAATTCATATGCATTGGGAAATTATCCCAAAAGTGAACTCTCCTTTTGAAAAACACTGGGGGAAAACGTGAGATGTATTTTTCAATATTGCCTCTTAGTGAATATTGTACCTTAAATTCTTTTTTTTTTTTTTTGGTCTTTTTGCCATTTCTTGGGCCGCTCCCACGGCATATGGAGGTTCCCAGGCTAGGGGTCAAATCCGAGCTGTAGCCGCTGGCCTACGCCAGAGCCACAGCAATGCTGCATCCGCGCCGCGTTTGCAGCCTACTCCAGAGCTCACTGCAATGCCGGATCCGTAACCCACTGAGCAAGGCCAGGGATCCAACCCGCAACCTCATGGTTCCTAGTCGGATTCATTAACCATGAGCCACGACGGGAACTCCTGTACCTTAAATTCTGTATTTCGCAATGTCATTTCATAAGACGACTTTTCTGTTGAGGCTGATGGATGAGTTTGTATATCATTTGGTATCAGGAAGATTTTAGCTGGTGTTAACATGGTCAGGACGTGATACTTTGCAAAACTCTATTTAGTCACGTTTAAACATTGTATTTCAAATTATAGAATTGCATTGTCTAATGTGATAGCCACTAGCGGCATGTGGCAACTTAGATCTAACCTTCATTTAAAATAAAATAAATTTAATTCTTCATTTCTGCCAGCCACATCTCAAGTGCTCTGTAACCCTGTGTGGCTCTTAACCATAGTATTGGACAGCATAGATATGGAACATCTTATCACCATAAACTTCTGTGGGGCAGCACTGTTAAAGAGTAACAGATAAAACGTAAACCAATTCCTGCTAATTCCTTTACAGTTTACTCACATTATACTCAATGGTTTGAAACTCAAGATCTGGGTTCTTCATTAGCTTTTACCAATCTAAGGGCACTTTGTGCTTCTATAGCTTATAGTTGAGGTGAGGATTTTTGTTTTGTCTTGTACTTTTTTTTTTGGTCTTTTTGCCTTTTCCAGGGCCGCTTCCCGCAGCGTATGGAGGTTCCCAGGCTAGGGGTCCAATCAGAGCTGTAGCCGCCGGCCTACATCAGAGCTACAGCAGTGCAGGATCCGAGCCGCGTCTGCAGCCTACACCACAGCTCATGGCAATGCCGGATCCTTAACACATTGAGCTTCCCGGGGTCAAATCCACAACCTCATGGTTAGTCAGATTCGTTAACCACTGCGCCACGACGGGAACTCCTGTCCTGTGCTTTTAAGAAAGTTATTTGGATCATTGTGTGCATTAGAAAGTTGGTGAACTTTTAGGAGAGCATCCTATTTTATTCACTATCAGGTTTTTTGTTTGTTTTTGGCTTTTTAGGGCTGCACCTGCAGCACAAAGAGGTTCCCAGGCTAGGGGTCAAATCAGAGCTAGAGCTGCCGGCCTATACCACAGTCACAGCAATGCTGGATGCGAGCAGTGTCTGGGACCTACCACCACAGCTTATGGCAACGCTGGATCCTTAATGCACTGAGCGAGACCAGGGGTCAAACCTGGATACTAGTCAGATTTGTTTCCTCTGAGCCAGGAGGGGAACTCCCACTGTCAGGTTTAAACAAAAACAAGATTGTATTTTCAGTTGGACATAAAATCCAATTGCACTTTTGCATTTGTGTATTTAGGAATTGCTGTTTTGAAGCATTTGGGATGCTGCTTCATTTGTATAGTATCTCTTAATGCTCAGCAATAGTAATAACATGTAAAATGTCACATATAAACTTGAAGGTGTTTGGGCATGTTAATGAAGTGGCATGGCTGGGGGGGAGTGCTGCCTATGTTGGTGTTTAACCTCTTAGCTGCTTAGTAATTGGCTCATTTGGGCTCTCTTGGAAGACTTCTAGGAGTGAGTTTTGTTTTCACCTGGTTTAAAGGGAATAGCTCCTTTTAGAAGTTGTCTTATATGTTGATATTTTATTAGCTATTAAAAGTGATGGTAAGTATGAAATGGAATGCAAATAATATTTTAACCTTTCCCATCTAGAGGACAGTCAGTTCAACTAGATGAATTACTTTATTTGGAGGAAAGGAGGATAAGCACACAATTTTAAAGCTGGCAGGTATGTGACATAGCATTAAAGTCTTCATTTACACCTGAGATAGGAGGTAGTAGAATCTACTTTTCTATGTTATTTCTATATTCACCCCCTATTTTTCGTCCATCTTTGTAAATACGATGTACTATGTAGAAGCTGAGCATGGTAGGGGTTGTTTTTCTTTTTGCACATAAATATTAAGGAGGTTCTGTATGACTTATTCATGAAATCAGTAAGTAAATGAAGCAGTTTGTTTTTATATCCAGTCAATGATCTGAATAAGACAACTTTCCCTCATTTTATGCCAATACCAATATGGGAGTAAGAAGTTACTACTGTACTACTTCTATCAGTAGGTAAAAGTAACTTCTAGGTGTAAGTGAAATGAAAATAACTTGTTTCCTGTTTGTAGGAGTAGAAACATGATGAACTTTTTCCTTGATTTCTCCCCCTCCCCCATTAAAGTGTTTATATAGCACAGATCTGTAACAGTTGCAGGGTTTTATTCAACAGGTGTCACTGTCAGGTTTTTTCCATTCCAGTTAGTAAAAATGTAATCATACGTTGTTACATTTAAATTTTTTTATTTTCCAGTATTATTGAGATATTACTGATCTATAACATGTGTTTGAAGTGTAACATTATGGTTTAATAATGTGTATATTGTGAAATGCTTACCACAGTAAGGTTAGTTTACATCTCCATCCCCTTATGTGATTACCACTTGTGTGTGTGTAGATAATGTTTAAGATCTACTTTTCTATTATATGTATATAATAGAGCATTGTTAATTATAGTCACCAGGCTGTACATTAGATCTCCAGAGCTTACTCATTTTATAGCTGGAAAGGTGTACCCTTTGACGGATTGTAGGATTACATTTTAACTCATCAGCTGTGATTCATGGTATACTGTAATAAGAAAGGTAGATGGTCTTTTTTTTGAATTCGGGATAACAAACTCACAGCTGGGAAATTAAATGGCAGCTGACACTTTGCTTCAGTATCTCAGCGACAGTGGCAAATAGCAGGTATGTATGCTGTTCACCTCCCAGCTATTGTTGCTGTGCAGGTGTGCCTAGTATTTTTAGAACTCCAGTTTTTGTAGGAAGCCAGAAATCCAGATTTTTATGAGAATTTTCTGTTTGTAAATGTTGGCAAGTTGGTAGTTACCCTTGAGAAAAATTCAAAGGGAGAGCTATGGTGTAGGTCGCAGATATGGCTTGGATCTTGAGTTGCTGTGGCATAGGCTAGTAACTGCAGCTTGGATTTGGCATAGGCTAGTAGCTGTAGCTTGGATTCGACACCTAGCCTGGGAACTTTTCATAAGTTGCAGGTGGGGCCCTAAAAAGAAAAAAAAAAGTTTTTTTGAGATTAAAATAGCCAAAATGGTCAAAAACTTAAAAAAATTTGAGGTATAATTTACATACTATAAAATTCACTCTTTGAAAGTGTACAGTAGTTTTTAATATGTTCACAAAATTGTACAACCATTACCACTATCTAATTCTAGAACGTTTTCATCACTCTGAAAAGCCATTAGCCACTCTGTTTTCCTCTCCTCCTATCTCTGGCAGTCACTAAACCAACTTTCTGTCTCTGGATTTGCCTATTTTGGATATTTCGTATAAATGGAATCATACAATATGTGGCCTCTTACATCTGACTTCTTTCACTTAGCATAAGATTTTCAAGGTTCATCCATGTAGCAGCATGAATCAGTTGTTGATCATAAACTTTTATATCATGTTTAAGAGTTTCTTTTTAAAATGTTCCTGTTTTTTTTTTGTGTTGTTTTACTGCCTCCGGTAGTGTGCATATATATAATCTGGATGTGGTTTGTTTCCATTTTCTGTGCTTGTCTTATAACTAGAGTTAAAACTTTGTCTGCAGTAGTACTAAAGGATAATAGCTTTCACATTTGGATTATTTTTGTGTAGGAGCCATCTTTGTGTTCTCTCCTGGATTAGTGGTCATTAGATAAGAAATCTTGATATATTAAGGTTTTGTTTTTTTTTTGAACACAAGTTGGCATATATCAACAAGCAGATATTGTATGGATGAGGGAAAAAAATCACTGTTTTGGATAGTAAGTTCTTACTTGTCAAGTGTCCATTATTTGACTTCTCAGTAGGGAGATAAAAATAAAGGTGATCCTTGGAGTTCCCATTGTGGCTTAGCAGTAACGAACCCAACTAGTATCCATGAGGAGTTGGGTTCAATCCTTGGCCTTGCTCAGTGGGCTAAGGGTCTGTGAGCTGCGGTACAGATTGCAGACACAACTCGGATCTGGAGCTGGCTGTGGCTGTGGTGTAGGCCGGCAGCTACACCTCTGATCCGATGCCTAGGTTGGGAACTTCCATATGCCGCAGGTGTGGTCCTAGAAAGACAAGGAAAAAAAAAAAAGATCCTTGAAAAAGCTTATTTAAAAAAGGTGATCCTTGAAAAATCTTATACAGAATGTATGAAATACCTGAAAAACACTAATGCCCAGATATTGAAGTATTCTATATTGACTCTTTGCTTTGTGTTGGAGGTCATGGGGGACACAAAGGTGCAGTGGCCACCGTGTCTGCCCCTAAGAATCTTATTGGCTAGAAAACAAGTGAAGACACAGATGCACAGTGTCTGAGATAAGGTCACATGAAAAGATTTATAGAAGTTGAAGAAAAGCACATGTAGCATATTATTTGGAAACATAATTAACATGTAGTTCAAAAGTAAATGTGTCCTGCGTTTGTCTTTTTTTTTTTTTTTTCAATTTGGAGACCTTGTATACAGTGTAGAACATAGAGAACTCCATAAGAGGTGTAGATAACATGACTGAATTCAGAAAGGACCAGATGATCTGATTGTAGGCAAGGGAAGCCCTTATGGCCAGGGAGGTACTTTAGGTTCACAGAAAGGATTTGTTGAAAGCAGACATTTGTGTAGGAAAGCAGCAAGAGAGAACTTTGAAGGCAAGCCAGAAAAAGGATGGTGTATATCTATTGGGGTAGTGAGATAGACCGGATTGGTGTGTGTAGGTGGAAAGGGTGGAAAATAGATTAGTTGAATTAACTATATTATAAAGTACTAGTGACTACATTTTGAAGTACTTGGAATACAAGGTTAAGAAGTTTGGACTTGATTGGTAGGTGGTGGGAAGTCCAAGCGAGGCTTTCTTAACCTAGGGTCTGTGAAGGGCTTTAGGAGGAATGTGCTTTTATGTACTTACCTCAACAGGGTTCATAACTTTCACTAAATCCTTTGAGGGGCCCATGGCACAGAGATTAAAGTTAAGTAATCTCTATATTATAGGTTTTAGAAGAGTAGATTATAAAAGACAAATGGGGATATCCAAGACTGGTTAGGTGGTTACTGCTGTAACTCAGTATACATAAGCCATTTTAATTTAGTACAAACTGAGTATATTAATTACTAACCAAAAGTTTCAGTGGGAATGATGGCATCTTTAAAGGCTCCTCATAGCTATGATAATGACTCAGTTATGTGTACAATTGTCTTACATTCATTTAACAATTGACAGTTTTTGTTGCATAGTCCCGCTAGGGTCAAACATGAAAATGCAATTGAACATTGATTATAGTAGTGAGAAAAGCAGATAATCCAAGTAGTTAGGTTTGGGTTGTATTAGGTTTCTCAGCATTTTATGTTATTTCCTTTTTATTTTTCTGGTCCACTGTAAAATTCATATTCAGTGAATGTACTCTACTTGGACTAGAGTAGGATGCCTCTGGAAAATACTCTGTGCCTGGAGAAAATAATTTAGGATTAAGACTTTTTGTTGTAGATAATATTTCCTGTGGACAGTTCACATCAAACCAATCACACAATAATACTTCCAGTTTAAAGTAAAAACTAATGAAATGTCCAGTTACTTAAACCAATAATGTTTTATTAAAGTCTTATAGTACGTTGTACACAATGATTAACATTCTTAAGTACTTTAGGTTTGATTTCCATTCCTATCCTCAACCCTAGTTCTTGATTATACTTTTAGTGATTCATCCACCTTCCTTATGTGGTACTGATCTTAAGAAAAGTTGCCAGGATTCTTTGTGTATACTGATTGGCATACAAAGGAAAGTCTTGATAGAATTACTGCTTCCTCAACTAAAGTTCACTTTTACCCAGTAAATTTTGGTTTAAGTTTTTAATTTGTGATGGTTTCATTGTTTATTATAAACTTAAAGATACATCTTTTATACTCTTAAGGATTTAAGGCCACAGGTAATATTAAAACATGCAGCACAGGACAATTAAAATGTTTTAAAAGGGCAATCAGGTAGCAGTTGCTTTTGAAACAAATGCTTGTCTAGAAGGAAGGTTATTAAAGTTCAATACTACATTTTTTCAAATTTTGTTTTACCTAAAGTATCAAAAAAGCCCCACAAACTTTGTATTGTTATAGGAAATATAAATTAGTCTAGAGAGGCAGCCTTTTTTCTTGCATCAATTTCTGAATTAAAAAGTTTGATAGCTTTTTCTTTTTTTAATATATTTTTGTTATAACATTGGTTTATAACATTGTGTAAGTTTCATGTGTACAACATATATTTCTACTTCTGTATACACTACAGCATGCTTACCCCTTTTTCACCTGCCCCCACCCCTTCCCCTCTGGTAACCACTACTCTGTTCTCTGTGTGTCTGTTTTGTTTTTTATGTTCCACATATGGGTGAAATCATACAGTATTAGTCTTTCTCTTTCTGACTTATTTCACTTTGCACAATACCTTCATGTCCATCCATGTTGTCCCACATGGCAGAATTCATCTTTTTATGGCTGAGTTGTATTCCATTATATACCAAATCTTTATCCTTTTATCTATTGGTGGACACTCAAGTTGTTTCTGTATTTTACGTGTCAATAATGCTGTGATGAACATAGAGTGCGTATATCTTTTGTAATTAGTATTTTGTATTCTTTGGGTAAATACTTATAAGTGGGATAGCTGGATTATATGGTAGTTCTATTTTAGTATTTTGAGGAATCTTTATACTGTTTCTCCATACTGGCCGCACCAATTTACATTCCCACCAGCAGAGTAGGAGGGTTCCCTTTTCTCCACATCCTTGCTAACACTTGTTTCTTTCTTGCTTTCTTTCTATTTATTTATTATTTTGTGTTTTTTTAGGGCCTCACCTGTGACATATAGAAATTCCTAGGCTGGGAGGTTGAATCAGAGTTGTAGCTGCCGGCTTATGCCACAGATCACACACCAGATCCCAGCCGTGTCTGCGACCTAACCATAGCTCATGGCAATGCCGGATTCTTAACCCACCGAGTGAGGCTAGGGATCCAGCCCACGTCCTCATGGACACTAGTCGGATTTGTTACAATGGGAACTCTGTCTTTCTTGCTTTCTTGATAATAGCCATTCTACTAGGCGTGATCTCTCTCTTTCTTTTTTCTTTTTGTTTTGTGATTTGCATTTCCCTAGTGATATTGAACATCTTTTCATCTGCTTGTTTGGCCATCTGTATGTATGTCGTCTTCGGAAAAATGTTTATTCAGTTTCTCTGCCCATTTCTTAATCAGGTTGTTTTTGTTATTGAGTTACAGCTTTTTCTTTTTATATGGGCTTTTTGGGGGGGGAGGTCACTGAGTGCAGCAGCTTGATGTGGAATCTCAGTTTCCAGACCACGGATTGAACCTGGGGTGCAGCTCTGAAAGCACCGAGTCGTAACCACTAGACAACCAGGGAGCTCCCTTAAATGGCTTTATTGATAGAATTCACACACCAATTTAAATTGTACAGTTTAATAATTTTAATATATTCACAGAGCTATGTAAGTATCACCTCAATTATATCATTCCCAAAAGAAACTTCTTACCCTAAACCTGTTACTTCCCCAAACTCCTTATCATCCCCAGAGGTAAACAACAACCAATATACTTTCTATCTCTAAAATTTGCCTATTTCACTTAGCATGTTTTCAAGGTTCATCCATGTCGTAGCATGTATCAGTATTTTTATTGCTGAATGATATCTTTTGTATCATATGCCACATTGTATTTATCCACTTAACAGTTGGTGGACATTTGGATTATTTCCAGTTTTTGGCTAGTATAAATAATACTGCTATGAACATTTGTGTATATAAGTTTTTTGTCAACATAAGTTTTTATTTTTCAAGTTTTTATTTTTCCTGAATATATACTTAGGGGTGGACTAACTGGGTCATATTGTTACTCTGTACTTAGCCTTTGAGGAAACTCCAAGTCCATTTTTCCAGAGTGGCTCTGTCATTTTGGATTCCCGCCAGCAGTGTATGAGGAATCCAATTTCTCCACATCCTCAGTAATACTTATTACTGTCTGCCATCCTGTTTTGTGAGGTGGTATCATTTTTGTAGTTTTGATTTGTATTTCCCTGGTTATTAATGATGTTGAACATCTTTTTTATCAGATCCTTGCCCATTTATTAATTTGGCTATTTTTCTTTTTATTACGGAGTTGTAGGAGTTCTTTATGTATCAGATACATGATTTGCAATTTTTTTCTCCCATTCTGTAGGTTGTCTTTCTACTTTCTTCTTTTTTTTTTTTTAGGGCCTCAGGTGTGCCATATGGAAGTTACGAGGCTAGGGGTCAAATCAAGCTAAAGCTTCGGGCCACAGCCACGCAGGATCCGAGCAGTGTCTGAGACCTACACCACAACTCACAGCAATGCTAGATCCTTAATCCACTGAATGAGGCCAGGAATTGAACCCGAGTCCTCATAGATACTATGCTAGTTGATTCATTTCCACTGTGCCACAATTGGAACTCCTGTCTTTCTACTTTCTTTGTCATATACTTTGAAGCACAAAAGCTTTTTAATTATGAAGTCCTATTTATTGTTGACTTCTGTGGTTTTGACTAGGGGGCCTAGGTGGATAGGGCACAAAGAATAGGAGCTAGTTTGAGGGAGCCACTAGAGTTGGGAAGAGTGCCATGAGAGATGGTCACAGGCCAAGGAGGGGAGAATTTCCCAGGTTATTCCTTAGGCACAAAGATTTCATTTTTTCCATCCACCTTTTAATTTTCTTTTTATCCACATATTGTTTAAAACTTTTCCATGGAAATACTTTTCCTATTTGCCCTGTGTTTCTAAACCAGTTATTCCTAATTTGGGCATATACTAGAATCACTTGGCCATCTGAACTTCAGATTTTGGGGGGGTCCTGGTATAACTGAATGGGAATCACCTGGGGCAGTGCTCCAGCATGTATAATTTAAAACCTTTGTGAAGACTGGCTTGCTCTTTACCAAGATTGTTTCTTTTCCTCTTGGATCCCAGTTAACTTTTGCATACTAGGCCCTCTTGCACTTGGGGGTAGCTGTATGATTAAAAACTTGCTGTAGAAAATTAAGCAGATGTGTTGAGTGTTTCTTCACTCCTGGCAAACATACACTTCCCTTGAACAACTCTGTTTTCTCTGCCTGCTGGCTGGGTGTTGTCTGCCAGAGCAACTTTGGAAGGAGGGGTCCAAGAGAGCTGAATTTCTGTCAGCCTGTGTCATCTCCAGCCTCCTCACACCCCCAGCTGATCATTAACAGGACTTTTTGAATTTCATCAAGACATGAAATAAAAGTAAACATATTATGCCACATTTGGGAATTATCTATTATAACATCCACTGTTACTTTAATTGCTGTAACTCCTTAGATTATTATCCAAATTCTGATTAGTAACCATTGCCCTTGGTTTACTATTTTGTATTTTTAAATTCGTTTATTTAGTAGGTTAGTCTTCAGCTGTTGACTTTCAGACCTTATGTATAAATACTGTTTTTTCTTTGCAATTATTTTCATGGAAATGGTTATAATTAATGTCCTGATTATGTTATTAGTTAACAAACATTTGTATGCCTACTACCTGCTCTTTGAAAATGGGGATAGATCTATGTATAAAACAGCTCTGATTTCTAGTATGGGATAAGATGGAATTAGATAAAGGTAGTTTTCTTACCTGTACTTTGAAAATATCAAGGGAGAAATGACTAACTGTACCAAACATTGGAGTTGAGGGTCCTTCTTAAAATTTATTTTAATGGGATTTTATTTACTTACATTCCTCCTGTAATAATTGTTCTCTGTCATTATTGGTAGACAGGAGCCATACATAACGTGAGTAAAATACCCTTTTAAAGGAGCAAAATCTGCAAGTGCATTTTTGGCAGATGAGTTACATGGGGGTATTTCATTTGATGATATGCTTTTCCTTAATCTTTACTACCAAGAAAGAACCAAATGCTTTATTTAGGGGAATTGTAAATCTTTGTCTCGATGCATATTAAATTGTTAAACTTTTCCTGCAGCTAACTAAAGTTTTTTTGTTTTAAAGAAATAGCTTGTTGATTGCATTTCCTCTTCCCCTTTTCCTTTTGAGGGAACTCTTGGATTAGAAATGATGAAAGTCAGGAGTTCCCATTGTGGTGCAGTGGAAACAAATCCGACTAGTACCCATGAGGATGCAGGTTTGATCCCTGGCCTCACTCAGTGGGTTAAGGATCTGGTGTTGCTTTGGTTGTGGTGTAGGCCAGCAGCTGTAGCTCTGATTCGACTCCTAGCCTGGGAACGGCCATAAAAAGCAAAAAAGAAATGATGACAGTCAGAGTTCCCCTTGTGGCTCAACAGGTTAAGGATTCAACATTGTTTCTGAGGATGTGGATTAGATCCCTGGCCTCACTCAGCGGGTTAAGGATCTGGTATTGTCTCAATCTGCAGCATAGGTTGCAAATAAGCTCAGGTTGTGTTGCTGTGGCTGTGGTGTAGGCCTGCAGCTGCAGCTCAGATTACTAGCCTGGGAACTTCCATATGCTACAGGTGCAACTGTTTAAAAAAAAAAAAAAAAAAGATGTTGAAAGAAAGGATCTACTTAGCTATCTTTTGTATTTTTAATTAGTGTAAATTAATTAGGATAAAATCAGATAATTCAAACAGGACTTTGAAAGATTGTGTGTGTATGTGTGTATGGATGGGTAAACAAAAGGCTTCTTTTACTGGATAGTTCTCTGAATGGCGAAGAGCTTTCCCATACTTTTTGAAAGCTTATATGCTAGACAGTGTATAGTTCCAGAGTGTCAGACTGGGTCATGCTAAGAGTGAGAAGAGTGTCCCTAGGAGAACTTTAAACAGGCAGGTGATGATCACATCCTGGAGAAATGGAGTTCTTTGGATTTGGGGTTAACAATAGCTGGCTCTTAAGTGATGTAAGAGCAAACTATAGCATCAGGGTGGTTGATGGAGTTGAAACCTCTCAACAGATCAGAGTAGCAAGTGTTTCAGTTAGAGACAATAAGTAGCCTATTCCAAGGTGTAGGTAGGTAGTTAGAAACTAGCCTGTCTGTAAGAGCTTTAGATTCAAGTAGAGAAGATACCTGAAATAGAGAGACTTCTTTCAGTAGAGGAGGTCTGTAACCCTGCGGACTTTCTCATTTGATAGTCTAGCAGGGACAGTAAGAGGGAACCTGGTGGGAGTATTTCACAGTTTAGGAACTTGTCAAGGATTATATTGGCATTCTCTTGTGGATCAGTGGATTTCAGATCCATCATTGTCACTGTAGCAGCTTGAGTTACTGCTGTGGCATGGGTTCACATCCCTGACCTAGGAATGCCTGCATGTTGCAAGTGCGGCCAAAAAAGAAAAAAAAGAGTTACAAATGAGGTACAGTATAGGTGTGCTGTAGAAAGTGTTCTGGAAGATTGTGTATATGTTAGACAATGATTGATCTACTACTACAATGGTGAATGACTTTTCTCTTTTAAAGAAACTTATTGTAAGTTATTTTAAATAGAGTCCCTTAATAAAACAACTTATCCTTTATCTTTTAAAGCTGAATTTCTATATATCACCTTCACTTCAATTTAGCTATATTGACTTGACTGCTTAACTGTTACAGATGATGCATAATATATGGATTGTTTTGTGTGTCCTGGTACATTACTGGTTTTAGAGCCTCCTGTGTTTTGGCTGTTAAATTATTGTTTTGAAATATTAATCAACCTGTTTGTGTTTTCTTTCTTTACTAGCAATGTTCTACATACTGAGACTCCGTACTGTATTATAAAAACTCTTTACCTGCTCATCTTTTAGTTTCCTCAGCATCTTGGAGCCATAGTTTTGAACTTGAAATTCCTTTTCTCTGACCACAACTTCTTTCATTGTTGGTTCTCCCATTTCTTCACCTTCAGTAAACCTGATCTTTGCTGTATTGAAAACCTACTTCACCTAGATGGCTAGGTTCAGTTTAGACACAAACTGACCTCTTGAGAAGTCTTGACCTCCTGATTTGAGCAGTAGAACAGCTTTTCCTCCTGGTATTTCTTGAGATTTTATGTAGGTAACCTGTCTATTTGGACTTCCAGGTGTTGACTGATGTTTCCTTGTTTCTAGTCCATTCCAGTCTCCAGTCCTGCTTCAGTCTCACTCTTTTGGTCTGTCCGGAGGTTTCCCACCTCATTTCATTGCACTCTCAGCTTTCAATTCTGCTCTTCCACCGCTGCCTCTTTTCTTAAGTCCTTTGGCAACTTCTTAAACCTCAGCTCCTAACTTAACACACACCTCAGTCTCTTCCCTTTTGTCTCAGTCTGCAGCCTCTTGCAGTTTGTCCATTCTTTCCATTTCCACCCCTTTCTCAGGCTATTTTCAGCAAGCCTTGTTTCCTGGGGAGTTTTACCCACA
Organism: Phacochoerus africanus; assembly: GCF_016906955.1. NCBI lineage: Eukaryota > Metazoa > Chordata > Mammalia > Artiodactyla > Suidae > Phacochoerus > Phacochoerus africanus. Next base: position 83,568,016 of record NC_062544.1, on the reverse strand, counting down.
TTTCCTCCTGTTAGTGCTGTTACATCAATCTTATATTCTTTTTTTTTTTTTTGGCTTTTTAGGGCTGCACCCAGGGCATATGGAGGTTCCCAGGCTAGGGGTCGGGTCAAATTGGAGTTACAACTGTCAGCCTATACCACAGTCACAGCAACTCGGGATCCGAGCCTCGTCTGCAACTACATCACAGCTCACGGCAATGCCAGATCCTTAACTCACTGAGGCCAGGGATCGAACCTGCAACCTCATGCTTCCTAGTCGGATTCATTTCTGCTGCTCTATGATGGGAACTCCCAGTCTTATATTCTTATCCTCTACTTTTTCTACTCCTGTTCTTAGCCCTAGAACTACCCTCTCAGGTTATGGCTTCATTCTTTCCTATGGCTTTGTCAGGCAAGAGAAACAAATGACTTAAATTGTTAAGTGAATAATAGTAGTTAATTGAATATCTGGAATGATAGAATATGTACTTTAAATCTGGCTCATTAACTTACCACTCTATGTTGTTGTTGTTTGGCTGTGCCTGCAGCATGCGGAATTTCCTAGGCCGGGGATTGAACACGAGACACAGCAGTGACAATGCCGAATCCTTAAGCACTAGGCCACCAGGAAACTCCAGTTTATCCCTCTGTGACCTTGGGCAAGTTATTTCACTTAAGTTTGTGTTTCCTCACTTTGAAAAGGGAGGTAATTGTGTCTAGCTTCCATAATTGTTGAATTAAACGAGAGTGTGTAAAGCCTCTTCTATATAGTTGGCCCTTGATAAATGGCAGCCACCGTTGTATTGAAAGACTTTGGCTTGGGAAACCTGGACAGCTCTGCTACTTTCTTACTGTATGACCTTGGGCAAAGAAACCGAACCAGAGCTGTGGTTTGTTTTTGACATCTTTACTGAGATATAATTTACATACCATCAAATCTATCCATTTAAATAATGTACAGTTCACTGTGATATGCGTCCCCACTGCCCCCCAAAGTAAATCCACAGGGTTGTGCAGCTATCAACCATGGCCTAATTTTGGAACATTTTTATCACCTCAGAAAGATGCTCCCTACCATTTAGCAGTTATTCTTATTTTCCCTAATCTCCGATCCTTTTTCTCAGCCTTAGGCAAGCACTAATTTACAGGCATACCCTGGAGATATTGCAGGTTCCATTCCAGACCACTCCAATAAAGTGAATATTGCACTAAAGCAAGTCACCCAAATTGTTAGGTTTCCCAGTGCGTATAAAAGTTATGTTTACACTCTATTATATTAAGTATATTATGTCTAAGAAAACAATGTATATGCCTTAATTAAAATGTTCTTTTTTGCTGAAAAATGCAAACCATTTGACAGTGCAAGGTTGCTGCAAACCTTCAAATTGTATGTTAAAAAAGCAGTATCTGTGAAGTGGAATAAAGCGAAATATGCCTGTACTTTCTGTCTCTATGCATTTGTCTATTCTAGACACTTCATACAAGTGTAATCATATAATATGTGGTCTTTTGTGACTAGCTTCTTTTACTTTGAAAGTTTTCAAAGTTCATTCATATTTTACCAGGTATCAGAACGCAATTTCTTTTTATTGACAGAAAATATTCCATTGTATGGATATACCACATTGGGTTTAATCCATTCATCACATGATATTTCCACTTTATGAATGTTTTTAATCTGTAAAATGGGCATGGCTGTGTTGCCTTCATTGGATTGTGACAGTGTTGATTAAGTGTCTAGTATTTACTCAGTAAAAGTCCACTTACCTCTAAACAATTTAAACCCCTGTATACCCTTGTCTTTCTCAGTCAACCTGCGGATTACTTCTGCCATGCATATTCCCTCCTTCAGCTCTGGGACCACTGAAAATTGATGAAGAAAGTAATAAAACCAAGCTGAATATACTGCAGTTTTCTGATGTCTAACTTCATTTGTACCCCCATGGCTATTTAACAGTCCTTATATCTTTTTTATGTCCATTAATCTTTAATTTCTCTCTTTGTTTTAATTAATTATATTTTTGGCTGTGCCTATGGCATGTGGAGATTTCTGGGCCAGGGATTGAACCTGCACCACAGCAGCAATGCTGCTACAGTGGCAGTGCTGCATCCTTAACCCATTGAACTGCAACAGAACAACTACCTTCTCCATTTTAACACACAGTCTCTCCTCATTTACTAAGAGAAATCTACCTACCAGTGTAGGCTTTCTTATTGATCCCCTTCCTTTTTGCAAATCATTTATTTCTACTCTTTGCTTTCTGCTTTTATTTATTTATTTTTTATTTTGACTCAGAGACATGAATATGCATTTCTTTCTCAGACTATTCTTCTACTTATACTCCTACTCATATCTTCATCTGAGACTTAAATGTATTATTTCTTATTTACTTTTTGTGCTCTCCTTGCTCCCACATGTTGTTATGTGTTAGTATCTGGATGGACACTACCTATTAATCAGGATTCTAATACTCAGATTGGGCAAAATCAGGGAAGCAACACCCATTTAGAATTCAACCTTAACCAAGGTTCTTTCTGTTCGTGTGTTACAGTGTAACTTTAAAAATATTTCTTCCTTCAGTGTAAAGCAGTAAATCAAGGCTATTTGAGTTGAATTTCTTTGATTTGGATAATGAAAACATTTTCCTTTCCATTGTCATATGTTGAGGCTAAGTATGTGATATCCGTAAACAAGATGATTTCTTTTCCTGTATACTTTTGTTATTATCCCTAGAGACAAAGCTGACCCATCCTTCAGGTAGCCTTCTTTCTGAGCCGCATTGATTCTGGTATGTGTTGACTTTGTTGGCTTTCATTTCATTCCATATTCCTATGTGCCTAATTGCCCTATCAAAAGATCTTTTTTAACTCAGTCTTTCCATTTACAGCCCAGTCGTTTTCTGTTGTGTTATCTACAGCAAAGATCCTGTGTAGCTGATCAACCTTTCTAGTTGGATTCAGGGAGCAGCAGGTTGGTTAGATCAGTAGCTTTTTTTTTTAAAACAATTTATTGAGATATAATTTACATAACATAAAATTCACCTGTTTTAGGAATACAGTTCATAGGGTTCCCATTGTGGCTCAGTGCCAACAAACCTGACTAATATCCATGAGGATGCGGGTTCAATTCCTGGCCTCACTCAGTGAGTTAAGGGTCCGGCATTGCTTTGAGCTGTGGTGTAGGTCACAGATGCGGCTCATATCTGGCATTGCTGTAGATGTGATGTAGGCCGGCAGCTGTAGCTACGATTTGACCTCTAGCCTGGAAAGTTCCTTATGCTGCAGGTGCGGCCCTAAAAAGATCAAGAAAAAAAAAAAAAGAATTCATTTAAATTATTTAGTGAATTTAAAGAGTCATGTACCTGGAGTTCCTGTTGAGTAGCTGGAGCTCAGCAGGTTTAAGAACCTGACATAATGTTGGAGAGAATGTGGGTTCGATCCCTGGCCTCACTCAGTGGGTTAAGGATCCGGCATTGCTGCAGGCTGCAGCATAGGTCGCAGACGTGGCTCGGATCTGGTATTGCTGTGGATGTGATTGATATAGGCTGGCAGATGCAGCTCTGATTTGATCCCTAGCCTGGGAACTTTTATGTGCTGCAGGTGTGGCCGTAAAAGGGGGAAAAAAAGTTATATACCCTTCACCACACTACTGTTTTGAAACATTTCCATCACCCAGAAAGATACTTATCTGGGAAAACCTCAATTCTCTTCCTGTGTGTTTGTCCTTTATTCTCACAGTAGTACTATATTTTCTGACGCCAGAGGGGTGTCTTAATCAGCTATTCTTATACTGCTTGCTGTGAGATCTCATCAGATCCCATAACTCAGGGCCTTAGTCCTGCACTACTGCCCTCCTGCCTCATAAGCCTGTTGTAAACCCAAGTTATCACCTGTGCTTCTGACTGGCTGTAAATCGAAGGCTCTTGATTAATTTGCTAGTGTAGCTAACAGAAGTTAGAGAAACATCTGCTTACTAGATTGTCAGTAAATAACTCAGGGACGGTCAGATGGAAGGGATGTATAGAGCAATGTATGAGGGACGGGGCATGAGACTTTCATGCTCTCATGGATTGCCACTTTCCCTGAATTTCCACATGTTCACCAACCTGGAGGCTTTATTACATAGGCATACTGGGTTGAATCATTGGCCATTGGTGATTGAACTCAGTCTCTAGCCCCTCTTCCCTCACCAGAGGTAGGGATAAGGTAAGACTGAAAGTGCCAACCCTCTAATACCTGCTTGGTACTCCTGGCAGTCAAAGCCATTGTTAGGGAGTTTCCGTCGTGACTCAGCAGAAATGAATCTGACTAGCATCCATGAGGACGAAAGTTGGATCCCTGGCCTCCCTCAGAGGGTTAAGGATCCAGCATTGCCGTGAGCTGTGATGTATGTCGCAGACTCAGCTCCCGGATCCTGTGTTGCTGTGGTGAAGGCTCTCAGCTACAGCTTTGATTGGACCCTTAGCCTGGGAACCTCCATATGCCACGGTGTGGCCCTAAAAGACAAAAAGCAAAACAAAACTAAACATTCTTAGGTGTTCTGTAAAAGTCACCTCATTAGCATAATAAGACACCTTTATTGCTCTCATCTCAGGAAGTTCCAAGAGTTTTTAGTAGCTCTGTGCCATGAAGGGGCACAGAGACCAAATATATACTTATTAAAAATCACAGTATCATAGGCGTTCTCATTGTGGCTCAGTGGGTTAAGGACTTGACATTGTCTCTGTGAGGATGCAGATATGATTCCTGGCCTTGCCCAGTGGGTTAAGGATATGGCATTGTTGTAAGCTGTGGTGTAGGTTGCACATGCAGCTCAGATCTGTTGTTGCCATGGCTGTGGTATAGGCCTGCAACTGCAGCTCCATTTCAACCCCTGGCCTGGGAGCTTCCGTGTATGCCACAGATGTGGCAGTAAAAAGAAAAAAAAAAATCATAATGCCTGATAATAATTTCTGGTCATTTCTGGTCCCCCTTTTAGCCCTGGGCAGCCACTTATTGGTGGTCTGTCTCTAGATATACCTTTCCTGGACAATTCATGTAAATGGAATCATATATGATCTTTTTTGTCTGCCATCTTTCTTTAGCATACATGTTTTTGAGGTTTGTTCATGTTGTAGTATATATTCTTCATTGCTGAATAATGTTCCATTGTATGGATATACCACATTTTGTTTATCCATTAACCACTTGATAGAAATTTGAATTATTTCCCATTTTGGGCAGTTATGGATTATGCTGCTGTGAATATTCATATATATAAACCTTTATGTAGATGTGTGTTTTAGTTTTTCTTGGGAAGATTCATATGAGTGGAGTTGCTTAGTTGTATGGTAAGCTTATGTTTTAAGTACAGCCAAACCATGTAATCCCTATTGTTTATTGCTGGGTTTGGCTTGCTGATATTTTGTTTATCTTTCTATTCTTGTGATGTCTTTGTCTGACTTTGGTATGAGGGTAATGTTGGCCTCATAGAAAGAATTGGGAAGTGTTCCTTGCTCTCTTCTAGAAGACTTTGTGAAGGATTTATATTATTTCTTCTTTAAATGTTTGATAGAATTCAGCAGTGGGCCTATCTATATATGCCAGGCCTTTTCTTTGTGGTAAACTCTTAAATTACTAATTCTCTTTGTTCACTTGGCTCCCCCCCCTTTTCAGCCACACTTACAGCTAATGGAAGTTCCCGGGTCAGGGGTTGAATCCAAGCCACAGCAGTGACCTATGCCACAGCTGTGACAATGCTGGATCCTTCACCTGCTGTGCCACAGTGGGAACTCCTCTTTCTTCACTTGTTAGAGGTCTCTTCAGATTTTCTGTTTACTCTTGAGTCAGTTTTGATAATTTGTGTCTTTCAGAGAATTTGTTAATTTTATCTAAGGTGTCTGGGAGTTCCCTGGTGGCTCAGTAGGTTAAGGATCTGGCCTTGTCACTGCTGTGGTTTGGGTTTGATCATTGCCTGGGAACTTCTGCATGCCATGGGCATGGCCAAAAAAAACCAAAAAACAAAACAAAACAAAAACACACCAAAAGTCTAATTTGTTGGCATAAAGTTGTTAAAATACTCCCTCATAATCCTTGTAATTTCTCTAAGGTTGGTAGTGATGTACCCCTTTTCATTTCTGATTTAGGTAATTTGTCCTCATTCTTTATTTTCCCTGGTCAATCTAGCTAAAGGTGTGGCAATTTTATTGGTCTTTTCAAAGACCCAACTTTTGGTTTGATTGATTTTTTTTTTTCCTCTTTTTTTTTTCCTGTTTTCTATGGTATTGAATTTCCTTCTAACATTTTCAGTTTTTTTCCTTCTTTGAGTTTAGTTTGTTTTTTTCTAAGTGCTCAAAATGAAAGCTTTTTTGAGATCTGTCTTTTCTAATATCAGTGTGTGCAGCTATATATTTCCCTTTAAATACTCTTAACTATCCTATAAGTTTTGGTATGTTTTTGTTTTCAGTCAGTTCAAAATACATTCGAAGGAAGTTCCTGCTGTGGGACTGTGGGTTAAGAATCCAACTACAGGAGTTCCTGCTGTGGCTCAGTGGAAACGAACCTGACCAGTATCCATGACGACGTGGGTTTGACCCCTGGCCTTGCTCAATGGATCAAGGATCTGACGTTTCCATGAGCTGTAGTGTGGGTTGCAGGCGTGACTCGGATCCCTTGTTGCTGTGGCTGTAGCTTAGGCTGGCAGCTGTAGCTCCAATTCGATCCCTAGCCTGGGGAGTTCCATATGCTGCAGGTTTGGCCCTAAAACAAACAAACAAAAAACCAAAAGAACCTGGCATAGTGTCCATGAGGGTGAGGTTCAATCCCTGGCCTCGCTCAATGGGTTAAGGATCCAGCATTGCTGCAGGCTACAGCATAGGTTGCAGATGTGACTCAGATCTGGTGTTGCCGTGGCTCTGGTGTAGGCCTCAGCTGCAGCTCTGATTTGACCCCTAGCCCAGGAACTTCCATACGCTGCAAGTGCATCTATTAAAAAACAAAAAGAAACAAAAAAATTTAAATGTCCGTTGACAGATGCATGGATTAAGAAGAGGTTGTACATAAACACAGTGGAGTACTACTTAGCCATAAAAAGGAACGCAACAATGCTACTTGCAACAACATGGATGTAGCTAGAGAGTCTCATGTTAAATGAAGTAAGAGAAAAACAACACATGGTATCACTTATATGTGGAATCTAAAATGTGGCACAAAATAACCTATCTACAAAACAGACATGGGGAACAGACTCGTGATTGCCAGGGGAGAGGAGGGAGGGAGTTGGATGGACTGGGAATTTGGGGTTAGTAGATGCAAACTATTAATTTAGAATGGATGAGCAATGAGATCCTACTGTATAGCACAGAAAACTAAATCTAGTCTTTTGGGACAGACCATGATGGGAGATAATATAAAGAAAGGAATGTATATGTATGTATGACTGGGTCACTTTGCTGTAAAGCAGAAATTGGTACAACATTGTAAATCAAGTATACTTCCATAAAAAAAAGAAAAAAAATTCTAAGTTCCCTTGTGATTTTGTCTTTGACCCGTTTTATTTATTTACTTTTTTTTTGTCTTTTGTCTTTTTAGGGCTGCACTTGAGGCATATGGAGGTTCCCAGGCTAGGGCTGAATTGGAGCCATAGCTGCTGGCCTGCACGACAGCTCATGGCAATTCAGGATCCTTAACCCACTGAATGGGGCCAGGGATTGAACCCACATCTTCATGGATGCTAGTTGGGTTTGTTAACCACTGAGCCACGATGGGAACTCCCCATGTTTTATTTAGAAGTGTCTTGTTTAATATCCAAACAAATTTCCCCAATTGTTTGTTTTCTAATTTAATTCCATTGTGATTGCAGAATACTATTTATTTTTGTCTCATTCAGTTATTTTAAATTTGAGATTTGTTTTTATTGTCCAGCATGAGGTCTCTAATAGAGAATATTCCATGTGTGCTTGAGAAGAATGTGAATTCTGTGGTTTGGTGGAGTCTTTAGTACATGTCAGCTCATGTTGGTTAATAGTATTGTTTAAATTATTCTTGCTGATTTCCTGTTTACTTGTTCTATCCATTTATGATGATAGGGTATTGAAGTCTTTAGCTCTCATTGTTTAATTGCCTATTTCCCCTTTCATTTTTTATTTCCTCTATTTTGGCGCTGTTTTTAAGGTGCTTATGTTTATATTCATTGTATCTTCTATGGAATTTTTACTTTTAATATTATAAAACATCCCTCTTTTATCTCAGGTAACTTTTCATGGTAATTTAGTCATATTTTGTCAGATATTAGTATAGCTATTCCAGTTCTTTGATGGTTTTTTTTTTTTTGCATGTTATATATTTTTCCATCCTTTCAACCTATTTGTGTCTTTGAATCTAAAGTGTCTCTTGTAGAAACCTGTAGTTGGGCATTCCTTTTTTTTAATGCAGTCCAAGAATATGTCTTTTTAATGGAGTTTTTAACCTTTTCCTGTTGAATGTTAGTTTTGAAGTGATTCGATCTGCATCTCCCATTTGCTCTTTGCTTTCTGTGTTTCATGTCTTTGTTCCTCTGTTCTTCTTTTATTGCTTTTTGCATTTTTTTACTACAGAAAAAAAAGGTTTTTTTGCTTTTTTTAGGGCACACCTGTGGCATATGGAGGTTCCCAGGCTAGGGGTCAAATTGGAGCTACAGCTTCTGGCCTTTGCCACAGACACAGCAGTACAGAATCCTAGCTGCATCTGTGACCTGCACTACAGCTTGTGGCAATGCCAGATCCTTAACCCACTGATCAAGGCCAGGGATCAAACCTGCAACCTAATGGTTACTAATCGAATTTGTTTCTGCTGTGCCACAACAGGAACTGAAAATTTTTTGATTTTTTTAAAAAAATTATGTCTTTCTTATTGTTTATTCTGGGGATTAAGTATGCATCTGAGTTTATCATAGTCTATTTCAGATTTAATGTTAGTAATACATAGGTCCATTTCCTCCTCTCCTTTGTGCTATTATTGTCATGTATATTGTTTATGTAATAAATAAATCCAAAAATAAAATGTTTTAATTATTGCTTTAAGCAGTGTATATCCTTTTTTCTTGGCCATACCCATGACACATGGAAATCCCTGGGCCAGGGATTGAACCCTTGCCACAGCAGCAACCTAGTCTGCTGCAGTGACAACACCAGATTCTTAATCTGCTATGCCATAAGAAAACTCCCACCAATGTATCTCTCTCTCTCTCTTTTTTTTTTTGTCTTTTGTCTTTTTAGGGCCACACTCGCAGCATATGGCGGTTCCCAGGCTAGGGGTCTAATCAGAGCTACAGCTGCTGGGCTGCTGGCCTTTGCCACAGCAGTGTCAGGTTTGAGCCACATCTGCAACCTACACCACAGCTCATGGCAATGTTAAATCCTTAACCCACTGATCGAGGCCAGGGAACAAACCTGCAGGAATGCTAGTCAGATTCATTTCCACTGAGCCACAATGGGAACTCCAATGTATATCTTTTAAGGAATGGAAAGAAAAATGTTTATAGTCTTTAGTATTTCTGATACTGTTTCTTCTTGCGGATTCAGGTTATATCTGGGGTCATCTCCTCCTTCCAGTATAGCTCCATTCCCTTCTCCCTTTTTTGTTCTATTACTGTCATTTATATTGCATCTTTATATGTTATAAGCCTAACAATGCAACTTTATAATTGTATAATTCATTTATCTTTTAAATCAAAAGAAGAGTAAAAAATAGACTGTCATTTTTTCCTTTACCCCTAAATACTTTTGCCAGTGTTCTTTATTTCTTCATGTGGATTCCAGTTACTGTCTGGTGTGACTTCCTTTCATCCTGAAGAACTTCCTGTAATATATATTTGACTTTTGATACAAATCTCCTGAAGAATACATATCAGAGTTAGTGACCCCCCCCTTCCTCCTCTTGTCAGTTGGGGATCATATGCCTTATAATATACATGATGTTGGCTCAATGAGGGTTGAGAAGGAATGCAGGAGAAGAGGCTGAGGGGAAGTGTGCAGGGGCCAGTTCCTGGGTTAGCTTGCGCTCTGCCTCTGGTCGGGGGGAACCATTGGAAAATTTAATAAAGAGTTCTGTGGCACATTTGAACCCCAAGGAAGGAACATACTGGGTTCTGAGTGCTTGTTTAGAGGTGGCAGGGACAAACCTCTAAGAGGAAGGTGAACATACCTTTTTCTCTGAATTCCTTCTTTTTTGTTCCTTTGAACAATTAAAAGCTAGTTTATGTCCAAGTAGCTACCTCCCTGCAGTCATGAAACATTTACAGGTCTTGACAACTACACACAGTTTTGGGGGTGGAAATCATGGGAGCTATCTATGAAGTTTGTGAAGAGTCCATTTGCAAGACTCTGTTAGAGGGTGAGCAGGTTGCTGCTTCTGTCTCCCTTCCCTCCCCTCCTCGCTGTGTGCGTCAATGGGTATTTTTCCCTTTGAGTGTAACTTCTGCAAGAGACAACCTTGTTTTTGGACTACTCTCCCTTATTGCTTGTGGTTGCCTTTGGGAGTGCAGGAGCTCCCCTCCCCACTCCACCCCCATTTATAAAATTTTTAAACTACCATTTTCAAGAGTTTAACATAATGTTTTCATTGAACTCAAGGAAATTAGAATTAAAACAGTGACGGCATTTACTTATTTCATCTTGAGCTTAAAATTTTCAAAAAAGTAAGAGACACGGTTTTACCCAGCACTAAACACATAACAAGAAATTTAGGCGTGTAATTTATGTCAGGCTACCTGAATACTAAAAAGCAAAATAAACATTTTTACCTACTACATTCAGTAGTTTGATGTTATCTGCTGATATTGGTGAGAATGCTGGAAATTGGTTCCATTATGCTGGTTTATTTCCCTGTAGTTCTCTCTGAAGTAATTCTGTTTGTCTATATTTATGGTCTGTCTCCCTCTACTGGAATGTGAGCTCTGAGAGGGCAGGGATTATGTCTGTTATTACTGCTGTATCCCCATCACCTACAAAAATGCTTGTGTAGAGAGGACATTCAGATAATTGCTGGATTAGTAATGAATTCTGATTAGCTGTATCTGAGCTGGGGACCTAGTACCTATATTTTAAAAAAAGTGTTTCAGGTTAATTTAATATTTTAATATTTCCAAGGTTCAGAAACACTGGCCTATCTTCCTTCTCTGATGTTCAGTAATATGATGAGGTTCAGAAGATATATATCCTTACTGAAAAATCATTATTAGAGACTTTCTCCACTCTTGAAATTGGGAACCTCACTGAATCCCCTTGAAAGAAGAGTTTAGTTCAGTACTATTTTCCAAATATTGTTAGTACAAGACTCAGAATGGACAATTGTTTTCCACCATCAAAATGCTAAATTTAGGAATGGTGAGAAGAGCTAAAATGGAATTTATTACCCTCTCTCTCTCTCTTTAAAATAATAACAACAAAAGGCAAGGTCAGTCTTCCTAGATGACTTTTCTCCAAAACAGTGGCAGCGGGGTGGGATTTCTCCAATGCCTGGGACATTTTTGAGTGTCATAAATGGGAGGGGAAAGGATGTTACTGGCATGTATCAGATAGAGGCCAGGGATGATGCTAAACATCATGTAGTGAACAGGACATCCACCCCAATAAAGAATCATCTGCTCTATAATGTCAGTATTGCAGAGGTTGAGAAACCCTGTTTTAACCAAGCTGCTTGGAGAAAGCATTAGTAGTTAATGTGGAATTCGGTAATTATGAATCTGTGGAGCCTGAATTGTAGACACACACACACCAGTTTTTGGCCCTGGGCAGAACTCAGTGACTTGTGTAGAGAAGCCTGTATGTGGGAAATTGGCATGCCTTATTTTATTGTGCTCTGCATTTATTTATTTATTTATTTTAAATTGAAGGTTTGCGGTAACCCCACGTCAAGCAAGTCTTTCAGCAGCATTTTTCCATTAGCATTTGTTCACCTGGTATCTCTGAGTCATGTTTTGGTAACTCTTGAAGTAGTTCAGACTTTTTCATTATTGTGTTTCTGGTGTGATCTGTGCTATTACTATTATAATTGTTTTGGGGTGCCACGAACTGTGCCCATATCAGATGGTGAACCTAATTGATAAATATGTGTGCTCTGACTATTTTGCCAAACCAGCCATTTACCGTCTCTCTCCTTCTCCTTGGGCCTCCTTATTCCATGAGACATAACAATATTGAAATTAGGCCAATTAGTAAATAACCCTACAGTGGTCTCTAAGTACTTGTTCATGTGAGAAGTTACACATCCCTCACTTTAAATCAAAAGCTAGAGATGATTAAGCCTGGTGAGGCAGACATGTCAGCAGCCCAGGTAGGCCAAAAACCAGGCTCCTTGGGCCAAATGGTTAGCCAAGTTGTAAATGAAGGCAAAGGAAAAATTCTTGAAGGAAATTAAACAGTGAGCACGTGAATGATAAAAAAGCAAAACAGCCTTATTGCTGATGGGGGAAGTTTTTTTTTTTCTTTTTAGTTGAGGTATAATTGATGTACACTGTTATAGAAATTTCAGGTGTTCAGTATAGTGACTCACAGTTTTTAAAGGTTATATTTCATTTTATAGTTATTAAAAATATTAGCTATAATCCCTGTGTTGTATTTATTTTATACATAGTAGTTTGTACCTCTTGATATGGAGAAAGTCTGAGTGGTCTGAATTGAAGATCATACTGGCCATAGCACTCCCTTAAACCAAAGTCTGGTCCAGAGCAAGGCCCTGCTCTCTTCAATTCTGAGGGCTGAGAGAGGTGAGGAAGTTGCAGAATAAAAGTTTGAAGCTGGCAGAGGTTGGATCATGAGGGTTAGGAAAGAAAGCTGTCTTCATATCTCTATACATAAAAATACAAGGTGAAGCAACAAGTGCTTATGTAGAAGCTACAGCAAGTTATCCAGGAGATCTAGCTAAGATCATTACTAAAGGTGGCTTCCCTAAACAGCAGATTTTTAAAAAAATTTTATTGGAGTATAGTTGATTTACAATGTGTTAATTTCTGCTGTACAGCAAAATGATTCAGTTATACATATAGGTACATTCTTTTTCATATTCTTTTATGGTTTATCATAAGATATTGAATATAGTTCTCTGTGCTGTGTGGTAGGACCTTCTTGTTTATGAATCCTATGTATAATAATTTGAATTTGCTAATCCCACACTCCCAATCTCTCCCCCCACCTCCCTTGGCAACTACAAGTCTTTATCAGTGAGGTCTGTTTCTGTTTTGTAGATGTGTTCATTTGTGTATATTTTAGATTCCACATATAACTGATATCATATGGTATTTGTTGTTCTCTGACTTACTTCACTTAATATGATAATCTCTAGGTTTGTCCACATTGCTGCAAGTGATATTATTTCATTCTTTTTTATGGCTGATGTGTGTGTGTGTGTGTGTGTATGTGTGTATGTATACCACATCTTTTTTTTTTTTTTTTGGGCTGTACCTCAGGCATGAGGAAGTTCTCGGGCCAGGAATTTAATCTATGCCACTGCTGTAACTTCAGCCACAGCAGTGACAATGCCAGATCCTTAACTGCTAGGCCACCAGGGAACTCCTATCACATCTTCTTTATCCAGTCATCTGTCAGCATACATTTAGGTTGTTTCTTAGCTATTGTAAAAAGTGCTGCTGTGAACATTCTTTTTGAATTCTTATTTTGTCTGGCCATATGCCCAGGAGTGGGATTGCTGAATCATATGGTAACTCTATTTTTAGTTTTTTGAAGAACCTCCATACTGTTTTCCATAGTGGTTGTACCAGTTGACACTCCGACCAACAGTGTGGGAGAGTTCCCTTTTTTCCACACTTCCAGCATTTTAAACAGATTTTTTTATGTAGGTGAGCAGCATTCTGTTGGAAGAAGATGCCGTCTAGGACTTTCATAGCTAGAGATAAGAAATCAGTGCCTGGCCTCAAAGGTTAAAAGAATAGATTGACTCTGTTGTTAGGGGCTGATGCAGATGTTGACTAAGTTGAAGCCATTGCTTTGATTCTAAAAATCCTGGGGCCCTTTAAGAATTATGCTAAGTCTACTCTCTCTGTCCTCTGTAAATGGAACAGCAAAGCCTGGATGAAAGCTCACCTGTTGACAACATGGTTTACTAAATTTTTTTTTTTTTTGGTCTTTTTTGTCATTTCTTGGGCCACTCCCGCGGCATATGGAAGTTCCCAGGCTAGGGGTCTAATTGGAGCTGTAGCTGCCAGCCCACGCCACAGCCACAGCAACTCTGGATCCGAGCCACGTCTGCAACCTACACCACAGCTCACGGCAACGCCGGATTGTTAACCCACTGAGCAAGGGCAGGGATCGAACCCGAAACCTCATGGTTCTTAGTGGGATTCGTTAACCACTGTGCCACGACAGGAACTCTGGTTTACTGAATATTTTAAGCCCACTCCTGAGACATGTTGCTCAGAAGAAAAGATTCCTTTCAAGATAACTCGTCATTGACAATGCACCTGGTCCCCCAAGAGCTCTGATGGAGATGTACAGTGAGATTCATGTTGTTTCTGTACACTTGCTAACACAACACATTCTACAGCTGATGTACCAAGGAGTAATTTTGATTTTCAAGTCTTATTATTTAAGAAATAACATTTTGTGGAGGTCTCACTATGGCACAATGGGATTGGCAGTGTCCTGGGAGCACAGGGATGCAGGTTTGATCCCCTTCCCAGCACAGTGGGTTAAGAATCCAGCATTGCCGCAGCTGTAGCTTAGGTCGCAACTGTGGCTCGGATCTGATATCCCTGGCCTGGGAACTCCATGTGCTGTGAGGTAGCCAAAAAATAAATAAATAAATAAAGTTTTTTTTTTAAAAAAAGAAATACATTTGGTAAAGCTTTTACTGCCATAGATAGTGATTCCTTTGATATATCTGGGCAAAGTCAGTTAACCTCTAGAAAGGATTCACTATTCTAGACGCCATTAAGAACATTTATGATTCAAGGGAAAAGGTCAAAATATCAACATAAACGGGAGTTAGGAAGAAGTTGATTCCAACCCTTATGCATGACTTTGATGGGTTCAAGACTTCAATGAAGAAAGTAACTGCAGATGTGGAGGAAATAGCAAGAGAACTAGGATTAGAATTGGAGCCTAAAGAAGTGACTGAATTGCTGCCATGTCATGAGGAAACTTTAATAGATAAGGAGGTACTTTTTATGGGAGAGCAGAGAAAGTGGTTTCTTGACATGAGTCTATTCCTAGTGAAGAAGCCGTGAAGCTTGAAATACTGAAAATATTTGAACAGTTTTTCACTTTATATTTTGAATAATTATACATCAACATAAGTAACCCCGTAAAACTCCTTGGGTCCTCAGTATTTTATTTAAAGGTGTGAAGGGGTCCTGAGACCAAATTTTTTTTTGAACAGATGGCTCCCTGAGCTTGGTTCCTCAGATATTATTGAACCTATGTTTGTGTCTCTTGTTGAGTTAGGCTTCCATGGGCTAGAAGATTTAAATTCCTTGGGTTTTGATGGAAAGTTCTGGCTTTTTATTTGACTTGCATATGTTTTTAATGTATGAAATATATAGCAGAATTTATGATGGTTAAGTTTTGTCTTCATATGGCTAAAAAAACTTGTAGATTAGTTGAGTGGAGAATTATATCTGGAAGAATGGCAAAAATAATCACAGGAGCGAGTTCCTGTTGTGGCTCAGAGAAAATGAATCTGACTAGTATCCATGAGGACACAGGTTCAGTCCCCAGCCTTGCTCAGTGGGTTAAGGATCCAGTGTTGCAGTGAGCTGTGGTGTTGGTCACAGATGCAGCTGGGATCTGGCGTTGCTGTGGCTTGGTGTAGGCCAGTGGCTACAACTCCAATTCAACCCCTAGCCTGGGAACCTCCATATGCTGTGGGTGCGGCCCTAAAAAGACAAAGGAAAAAAAAAAAACACTACAGGAAATTGTAAATTATTTTGTAAAGGTTACAATGGACAAATGATTTTGGAAAAACTGTTATCTTAGGAGAATCTTAGAGAAACAAAATGAATAGGAGTAGCAAACACCTTAAATATAAAAGGTTGCCTATCTATAAAAAGGGGATATGATAGGAGCATCATATTATTGACCCACACTAGAGCTTTATCAAACCATTAAGAAATAATAATCTTTTTCCTTAAACATGGAAAATAAGCTCTGTAGGTTTGCGTAAATTCTTGGTAGGTTACTATGAAAGTTATTTAAGGCAACATTTAGGAGAACTGTCGTGAAAGTGCTTTTAGAGGAAAAGAGACTTTGCAGATACTTTCTAATCTATACACAGTTCATCAGGAATATCTTGATTTGGAGTCCTGGTCTTGGTTAAGGCAAAATCAAGGGTAAGTTTAGCTTGTTTTTAGGTAAGGCCTAAGCACAGTATCTGTAGGGTCAATGAATAGTGTAATGTGGTGTGCAAAGCTCTGGAGATCTGGAAGAAAGCAGAGAGAAAAACTTGTCAGAAGTTGAGTTAAAAACTTAAAGGCAATGATTTTTCTCCCTAGACATTAATGTTTTGTTAAGCTGATTTTGTGAATGTCATTTTTTATGTGTTGCACTTTAATCCCTAGGGATGCTTGTAACCCTTTGAAGTGACCTATTGTCATTTCATAGTGAGGATTAGGAACTAGATTATTAGGAAGGACTGCAATTTGTTTTTTCTCAAGTTCTAATAAAAATAATACTTAGCATTGATGTTTGTATACTTGGATGTTTTTCACTAGTTAAATGTGAGGAAACTATTTTTACAAACTTTCCTTGAGAAAAAATTTTTTTTCTAATCACCAAAGTACTTTTTTTTTGAAATGTTACATATTTTTAAATTCCATGCTTTCTTTCTTATTACATTGTATTTTCCTTAATTTAGACCATATGATTTACACTTGTATTCTTATTCCATCTGAACAGTAGCATGAGATATTTAGGAGCATAGGTCTTCAAAATTTTTTTTTTTTTTTTTTTGGCCATGCTCATGGCATGTGGAAGTCCCTGGGTTAGGGAATGAACCCTCTCCATAGCAGCAACCCAAGCTGCTGCAGTGGTGACACTGGATCCTTAACCTGCTGTGCCACAAGAGAACTTCTTAATAGATGCTTCATCAGAATACTGTTTTACCTCACGTGTTAAAAAATATTTCTTTCTAAAATTAAAAATACCTGTCACTCCTCTTATTTATATAAAAGCAAAATATTTTTCTCTTCATTTTTATTGTAAAATAAACATACATAAAATTCATCATTTTAAGGTTTACAGGTCAGTGACATTACGTACATTCACATTGTTGTGCAACCATCACTACCACCCATATGCAGAACTTTATCTTCACAAAATGAAACTCTGTATCCATTAAACATTAACTTCCCATGACCTTTATCCCTTTACTTCTGACAATACTATTGTGCTTTGTATAAGTGGAATCATACGATATTTATCCTTTTGCGATTGACTTATTTCGCTTAGCATAATGTCTTCAAGGTTTATCCTTGCAGCATGTGTCAGAATATCCTTTTTAAGGCTAAATAACATTCCACTGTATGTATATGCCACATTTAAAAAATTCATTTATCTATTCATGGGTTGTTTTCCAGGTATCTTTTAGGCTCTTGTGAATAATGATGTCATGAAAATGTATATATAACATTTAAGTCTCTGCTTTCAGTACTTTTGGGTATATGTCTAGAGGTGGGATTGCTGGATCTATGGTAATTTTGTATTTAATTTTTCGAGAAAATACCATATTATAATTATGCATTCATGGCTATACAGTTTTACATTCTTACCATCAGTGCGTAAGGGTTTCATTTTCTCTGCACCACACCAACATTTGTCATTTTCTGTTTGTTTTTAACAGTAGCCGTTCTCTCTTAAGTGGTATCTTGTGGTTTGATTTGTATTTCCCCAGTGATTAATGCTGTTGAACATCTTTTCATGTGCTTTTATTGCTATTTGTCTATCTTTGGGGAAATGTCCATTTTTTAACTGGGTTGTTTTTATTTGTTACTGTAGTTCTTTACATATTCTGCGTATTAATCCCTCATCAGATAAACAATTTGCAAATATTTTCTCCCATTCTGTAGGTTGCCTTTTCACTGCATTGATAGTGTCCTTTCGTGCACAAAGGATTTTAGTATTAAGTTGTTTATTTTTTCCTTTATTACCTTTGCTTTTGGCATCACATCCAAAAATTCATTCCCAAATTCAGTGACACGAAGTTTTTCTCATTTTCTTTTAAGAGTTTTATAGGTTTAGCTCTTTTATTTAGGTTTTTGATCCATTTTCAGATGATTTTTGTATATGGTGTGATGTAACAGTCCAACTTATTTTTTTTTTTGCATGTGGATATCCAATTTTTCCAATACCATTTGTTGAAAGATTGTCATTTCTCCTATTAAATGGTCTTGGCACCCGTGGTGAAATCAGTATACTATATATGTGAGGGTTGCTTTCTGGGCGTTGTTCTATTCCATTGGTCTATATGTCTGTCTTTATACCACTTCCACAGTATTTTGATTACTATAGCTTTGAGGTAACTTTTGAAATCAGAAATGTGGAAAAAAAAAAGTCCTTTTTTTTTCTTTAAGATTGTTTTGCTATTCAGAGTTCCTTGACATTCCATATGAATTTTAGAGTGGATTTTTAATCTGTAAAAAACAAACAAAAAGCACTGTGGGGGTTTTGGTAGGGATTGTATTGAATTTGTAGATTGCTCTATATAGTATGGACTTTTTTTTTTTTGTCTTTTTTGTTGTTGTTGTTGTTGCTATTTCTTGGGCCGCTCCCGCGGCATATGGAGGTTCCCAGGCTAGGGGTCCAATCGGAGCTGTAGCCACTGGCCTACGCCAGAGCCACAGCAACACAGGATCCGAGCCGCGTCTGCAGCCTACACCACAGCTCATGGCAACGCCGGATCGTTAACCCACTGAGCAAGGGCAGGGACCGAACCCTCAACCTCATGGTTCCTAGTCGGATTCGTTAACCACTGCGCCACGACGGGAACTCCAGTATGGACATTTTTAACTGTATTAAGTCTTCTAATCCATATCTTTCCATTTGTTTGTGTCTTTAATTTCTTTCAGCAGTGATTATGTTGTCTGTGAACAGAAATAATTTTTTTTCCTTTCCAGTTTTAATGTCTTTTCTTTTTTCTTTCCTGTTTTAATAGATGGAGAAATAAAGTAGGAAATGGTGTTAGATGATTCAGCAATTTATCTGAAGCCTTACTATGGAAAATATATCTTGAAAGACTTTCATGCTATTCCATGGAAAGTTAGGGAATTTACCAAGTGATAAAGATAGTCTGCATTGCAAAGAAGATTTAACTCACAGTTTCTTGATTTATAATAGGTGTTTGCTATTTTGCTATCTTGGAGAAAACCTAATTACACTTTTCTTCTAGTCCTTGACATTGTGCATGCTTTTTGTTTTTTTCTGCTTGCTTTCAAAGGTCATTGTTAGCATTTGATTATTTGGAGTTTTGGTTTTTGTCGTTGGTTTAAAAAAAATTTTCTTTTCCTTTTCTTTTTAGGGCCATACTTGTGGCATATATGAAATCTCCCAGGCTAAGGTTGAATCTGAGCTGTGTCTGTGAGCAACACCACAGCTCACAGCACCGCCAGATCCTTAACCCACTGAGTGAAGCCAGGGATTGAACCCTCATCCTCATGGGTACTAGTTGGGTTCATTTCTGCTGAGCCACAACGGGAACTCCAAAAGATTTTTTTTTTTTTTTTTTTTAAAAACAACCTCCTTTCTGGTATTGGTCTTTAAAGACAATAGACAGAGCAGCTATTCTGGGGATAGATAGAGGAAAGGAGAGAAAGGGAAGGGATTTATATTTTTTGAGTCCTTAAACAGTACTGAGTATTGATGTGAGGCAGTGGCATTATTTTTATTAAAGTTAAGAAGATTGAGGCTCAGAGAAATTAAGTATTTAAGTCAGAGATCAGAGTTAGTTGCATCTGGCTTCATCTAATAAAAGTCAGGGAGGAGTTCCCGTCGTGGTGCAGTGGTTAACGAATCCAACTAGGAACCATGAGGTTTCGGGTTCGGTCCCTGCCCTTGCTCAGTGGGTTAACGATCCGGCGTTGCCATGAGCTGTGGTGTAGGCTGCAGACGCGGCTCGGATCCTGCGTTGCTGTGGCTCTGGCGTAGGCCAGTGGCTACAGCTCCGATTGGACCCCTAGCCTGGGAACCTCCATATGCCGTGGGAGCGGCCCAAAGAAATAGCAAAAAAGACCAAAAAAATAAATAAATAATAAAAGTCAGGGAAAAGGTTCAGAGCAGAAACAAAAGAGGATAAATGGTTTTATAAAGGACTAAAAAAAGAGAAGAAACAAAAATGATAGGTCAATATTAATAACTAAATGAACTATATTCAGTGATATCAGTGCCCAGAAAAAGTATATTTCTAACATACCACTGAATAGAGTGCTATATCAGCCAAACAGCTCAAGTTATAATACTTCTCTCTTCACTTCTAAAAATGACTCTACTTCAGAGTTAACAGAAACACATTATTTTTCCTTTTTGTGGTGCCATAAAAAGGCATGTGTCTGGAGTGGCTCAGTGGATTAAGAATCTGATGTAGCCTCCATGAAGATGTGGGTTTGATCCCTGCCCTTGCTTAGTGGGTTAAGGATCTGGTGTTGCCATGGCTGTGGCATAGGCCTGCAGCTACAGCTGCAGCTCTTACTTGACCTCCAGCCCAGGAACTTCCATATGCCACAGGTGTGGCCATAAAAAGAAAAAGAAAAAAAAAAACACACACTTGTTGAAAGAGAAAA
This sequence comes from Phacochoerus africanus, assembly GCF_016906955.1. Lineage (NCBI taxonomy): Eukaryota > Metazoa > Chordata > Mammalia > Artiodactyla > Suidae > Phacochoerus > Phacochoerus africanus. The sequence goes on along the minus strand of NC_062544.1, from coordinate 83,547,298 downwards.
GTGTGAAATTTCTGAAGGGTGATATGACTTTGGTATTACAAACTGAAAAGGAGCTGCGTTTGAGCACAGTTAAAGCATAAGGTAGAGTGAGTACATCTACCTTCCCATCTCCTTCTGTCTCTCTTGACAGTTTAAGCTAAAAAGCAAACAGCCATGAAAGAAACTAGTGTTCAGTTCTGAAAGTTGCATTAACCTCAGTGTTTTAAACAAAAAACTACACATAAAGATAGCTTCCAGGGTTTAGCGTATTTTTGGTAGTTTTCTGAAAGCAGCGCTTTTCACAAGGTGTTTCTCAGGATCCTAGGGTCTTCCCGCAGTGCTTTGTGATAGGAATGGTGACCTGGTGGACATTTCTTAATCAGAGTTGGGTCCATTTGGACCATCGTGTCATTCTCATGAATGAGATGGCATCATCTGAAATATTAGTGTTGATGAAAGCATGTTCTCAGATCCAAATAGAATGTTTGTGTAGGACATTATTCAGTGGGGCTGACTCATTATATAGGTATTCTTACATGTCTTTTTAAATTTTGGGATGTTTTTGCTATGATTCTGTTCGGATCCAATGTTGATGGCTGTTGAGGACTAGGTCTATAGATTTATTTTCCGGTGATGAGTAGAGATGCTGAATTTCAGGCTCTGTTAATCAGCTGCCATCTTTCATGTGATACACACGTAATGAAAGTGACAGATTTTGGTGCAGATTGACAAGGGTATATCTTTGGTCCATTGTGTTAGTAATACATACATGATGCTAATACTGTATATCAGATTTAATAATAGTGGTGCAGAGCTTCTGGATAAAGGCTTCTTAGGCTTTGATTTTTACTAAGTAATTTTGTAGATAGCCTAAAATCACTATCTAGAATGTGATGTAATTGAATTTTATAAGACAACCCCCAAATTAAGCTGACATTGGAGGACTTCTTTTTTTTTTTTTTGAGTTATTGTATATGCACAAGCATTTCAACAATACAGGAGCTCCTAAAAGAAAATGGCTCACAGGCATCCAAGACTTGCGTGAATGTGTGATGACAAACTCTAGTCCTGATCCAAGTGTGTAAGGTACAGATCCTCTCTCCTTCCTTGCTGCTTGCATGCTCTCAGTTCATGCTGCTCTGTCTCAGAATCGACAGCAGTTTCTGATCAGTCAGTCTACCCTTCTCCAGGCTTACCCCAGGTTGGTTTATCTTCTATACTGAAGCCAAGCAGAATGATGTTTCCTGGAAAATATTTTTAAATTAGATTGAAAATTTCAGACACACAGGATAAAAATCAGTAGAAATCAAAATACCTGTTACCAAGAATAAACAGTTGCCCTGTATTAAGTTGTGTCTCTTGAAGAATAAGGTGTATATTCAGCTAGAGCCCCATTCCTGTCCTTCCCTAGGTAAACACCTTGAAAATTGACTTATACCATTCAGCTTTTTGCATCTATGCTGTGTTTATATATCCGTAAACAATAACTTAGGAGTTCCCGTCATGGCTCAGTGGTTGACGGATCCGACTAGGAACCATGAGGTTGCGGGTTCGATCCCTGCCCTTGCTCAGTGGGTTGGGGGTTCGGCGTTGCCCTGAGCTGTGGTGTGGGTTGCATACGTGGCTCGGATCCTGTGTTGCTGTGGCTCTAGCGTAGGCTGGTGGCTACAGCTCCAATTGGACCCCTAGCCTGGGAACCTCCATATGCCGCAGGAGCAGCCCTGGAAAAGACCAAAAAAAAAAAAAAAACCCAAAACAAAACAATAACTTAAACAATTGTATGTTTTGTTGTTTTCATGTTTTCTAAACTTCTAAATGGTATATGTGTCTTTTACAACATTGTTTTAAAAATTTACTCACGGTGCTACATTTGTTATAATTGCTATATATCTCATACAAATAAATGCAGTTTATTTCCCCAACTGCTGCAGTTAGGTAGTTTCTATTTTTGAGTGATTGTAAGTAGAGCTGCAGTAGATATTCTGGTATGTTTCCTTGTGTACTTAACCACGTTCTTCTGGGGTTGAGGTGTAGAAGTAGACCTTTCGGGTCATCGCATGTGTATACATGTTCACCTTTACTGTGTAATTTGCATTTAAATGGTTTTACCGATTTCCTCTTTACTCTCGAATTTGTTGGTAATTGTTTTAGTTTGATTTCAGTTTTTATAGTCTGATGGTTATGAAGTAGTATCTTGTTTTAATTTGTATTTCCCAGGTTCCTACTGAGATTGAATAGAGTCTTGTTCAGAAATTTTAAATTGTAATCATACTTATTAATCTTTAATGTTCCTTTTTCATTTGTTGTGTAAGAAACCCATCAGGATCCTAAAAATATTCTGTTCTAAAAATTTGAAGTTTCTTTACCCACTTAATTTTTTGATCTACGTGGAATTTTGTTTTTGTATATGCTATAAAGTTCACTTCTTCAAAATTAATATGAAGTAAAATCAAATTTGATTTTCTGTATACATTTTGATTTGATTTTCTATACACATTTTAAACAAATTCAGATTGCTGTGGAAACTTGAATTTAATGGGTATTCCATTTAAATTATGGATTTAATTTGGAAAATTGACATTGTACAATATTGAGTCTGAAAAAGCAGATGATTCTATGCAGCAGCCACTTCAAACCTCATGCTTTTTGCCTGCCCGTGCATTTATTCACAGTTGTCATCAGACAGTAATAGCTTCTCCTTCTTTAAATCGTACAGTTTCCCTCGTTGGAAGACAATACTATCCCTGCATCACTTGAAGAAAGGGATTCTGGGAAATGTAGTTCCAGACTTCTGCCCTGTGATGCAGGGGAGACTATCAAAGTGGGTATGGGTGATGCAGATTTTACAGTAGACAAACTAAGCAGATACAATTCTGTTATTTTCCTCTCCTTTTAACACACGAGGTGACTTACTTGATTGTCGTATATATACTTTTTCCTTCCAAATGATATATTTTGGAGATCTATTCAGTGGGCATTTGTGTATTTGCTTGGTATTGTCAGTTGCCCTCCACAGGGGCTCTCTCAGTTTTATTTATTTATTTTTCTTGTCTTTTTGTCTTTTTAGGGCCACACCCATGGCATATGGAGGTTCCCAGGCTAGGGGCCAAATTGGAGCTGTAGCTACTGTCCTGTGCATAGCCACAGCAACACCAGATCTGAGCCTTGTCTGTGACCTACACCACAGCTCACAGCAATCCTTAACCCACTGAGAGAGGCCAGGGATTGAACCCACATCCTCTTGGATACTGTCAGATTTGTCTGCTCTGCACTCTCTCTCTTGGTCCTTGCCTACACACAACGAGGATTTGGAGGTGCAGGCAGAGAAGTTGTAGCGGCACCAGGATAGGGTAAGCTGGGGCTTCATCATGCAAGGGTGGAGCTGGTGGTCTGATGGGAGGTTGTTCCTGCTGGGAGGTGCTGCAGCAGGGCCGGGATAGACCCAGTGGTCTTGACCACAGGGATAGAGGCAGGTGGTCTCTCCAGGCAGGAACAATCAGCTCAGGATGGAAGCAGTTCTGGGTGAAAGGGAATTTTCCGTAGAACCAACACCTCCGTGTAATAGCTCTCACCTGGGCTCTTTTAATGAGCCTTCTGGTCTGTCACCTCAAGCAAAAAAGTGCCCCTGCCAGTTGCCTCAGAGGTTGCACTCAAGGGTCGGGTAGCAGTGTACAGCAAATTTTATTTACACGCTCAGAGAGAGGGGGGTGCCCTGGGTAGGGACTGGCCCTGGCTGCAGCTGGGTCTCTACTATTCCTATATCATGGACGTGTTTGGGGACCCCTATTCTCTTGCCCCATGCCCACTGATTTCCTGTCCCAACCCCCTGCACCATGCATGAGTAAGGGGGTGTGTTTGGAATCCTGTGATTGGTTTTGAGCGAGGATTCCTTATTTTCATGGGAAAATATTTATAGGGAGATGGCTCCAAGGAGCATACCTCTAATATCTGCATGTGTCTTTATTGTTTGATTGCAATGTTTGTTTTTGGTAACAACAAATGGCCTGTTTTGAATCACCTGGGTCAGAGTCCCTATTTTACCCTAACAATACTAGTCGGGTTCTTACTGCTGAGCCACAATGGGAACTCCCGGCTCTCTGTTTATATTTCTACCTGTAGTTTGTTGCTTTATATTATTTTGCATCCTACCCTCTTTATTATAAATGCCTTTTTAGGGGAGTTCCTGTCGTGGCGCAGTGGTTAACGAATCTGACTAGGAACCATGAGGTTGCGGGTTCGGTCCCTGCCCTTGCTCAGTGGGTTAACGATCCGGCGTTGCCGTGAGCTGTGGTGTAGCTTGCAGACGAGGCTCAGATCCCGCGTTGCTGTGGCTCTGGCGTAGGCTGGTGGCTACAGCTCCGATTGGACCCCTAGCCTGGGAACCTCCATATGCCTCGGGAGCGGCCCAAGAAATAGCAACAACAACAACAACAAAGACAAAGACAAATAAATAAATAAATAAATAAATGCCTTTTTACCTTTATTCAGGCAGCTTGTTTAAAGACCAAGTTATCCTGGCAGAGGTGATACCTGACTCTCTTTCACACACACACTCAGTTCTCCCTACTCAAGATTGGGTTGGTCGCATTATTCTCTGTGACTGTATAATGTTTTTCATTAATTTAACACAACATTTTCTTTCTGCCCACTTTTAGGCCTGGGCTTAGTTATCAATGTGTATCTTTCTGTCATAAACACATTGTGTGTGTGCTTTTCTCTTTTGCTAAACTATAACTCCTTCAGGACAGTGCTGTGTTCTTTGTTACCAGCCCCTGGCACATAGTAACAACTTAGTAACTGTTGGAATGAATGAGAGATACATAATTCTCAACAGAATATATGCAGTTTTATAACCTTTTCACTTAGCAGAATACATTGTGCTAGGTGCTTTGTATATATTAACATGACTCTTCATAACCATGCAGAGAAACTCTTGTTATTTCATTAAAAAAACATTTTGTCAAGGACACATTGTTAATTATGGGGCTCCTGCTTTTAATTTGGGTTCAAACACAGCTTCATCTCTGTCCAGTGTCACACTTGACCTAGTTGCTATGTAATCTTCTTAATTGTAATTTTTAATGGTTGCATTGTATAATATCACATTGATTTATCATTCTGCCCCTTGGGTATTTAAGTAATCTGAATTTCTTCCAAAGAAATAGATTTGCAGTGTTGAGTGAAGCATTGTTCTAAATAATTCTTACCATTGTTACGCATCTGATTCATCTGTTTAGCTTTTAAAATTTAATTTTAATGGACAATCATATAGTTCACCATTTAAAAGGAATAAAAAGGGTGTAATATGGATTTCCGTTGTGGGCTAAGGATCCAATGTTGTCACTGCATTGGCTTATGTCACTACTGTGGCATGGATTTGGTCCCTGGCCCAGGAACTTCCACATGCCATGGGTGTAGCCAGAAAAAAAAAAAAAGGAAAAAAAGAAAAGGGTATAATGTAAAAATATTCCCTTATACTTCTATCAACATCACAACCAAGTTGTCTAGTTTCCCTTACTATAGCTCATCAGTATAACTACAGTTTTACTATGGCAAAAAGAGAAATCTGAATGAGCAAAAGGGAGAGATACATAAAGTAAGGTCTGGGAGGGTCCCACACTTGATAACCATGTCTTTAGGATGGATCACCTCCTAGCATGTGTTGAGCTTCAGTGTTGAGATTATTTATTTGGGGCAATTCAATTTATAGGTATGATGGGTTGATTCATTTAGCCTCCTTCCCTTTCCTTGGAGCTCAGAAGTCACACTAATGGCCCACAGCTCTCTTACCACACAGTGGTTCTTTCCACCATCACAGGGTTTTGAGGTTCTTGGGTAACTCAGACAAAGACCAGACAAATTCTTTATTATGTAATGCCTACATATATCACTTTGTTCATGTGCAAATGTATCAAATATAGGGTAAACCACTCTTTCTCCTCTGTCTTTCTTTTACTGCCTCTCTCTCATTTAATAATCAAAACCAGATAAAGCTACACCTAAGAAGTCTTTCTCCCACTTGGTGTCTCATGGTAAAAAATAAAAAAAAAAAAATTTAATATTATGACCACCCCTGGGGCATATTGAAGTTCCCAGGCCAGGGATTGAATCTGAGCTGCAGCGGTGACCTATGTCACGGTTGTGGCGGCACTGGATCCTTTAACCCACTGCACTAGGCCAGGAATGAAACCCATACCTCTGCAGTGACCCAAGCCACCGCAGTCAGATTCTTAACCCACTGTGCCACAGCAAGAACTCATGAGTAAAATTTGTACAGCTCATTCTGGTTGTTTCCCCTGTGCTGTTAGTGTTTCTGTATGCAAATAAAAAGCAAATAGCAGTATGTCTTTTCTCCTCTTGACTTGAACAACACAAAAGTTGCAAGTCGAGTTTATTCAGCCTGGGAAACAGCCTTTCAGATAGCTCTGAGAAACTGTTCCAGAGAGTTAAGGGTAATAATATATGTGATTTTGGTAAAAGGGGCACACATCTCAGTAGAAGCTTGCTGCCAGTCAGAAAGAGCAGGTGTCTTAATGGTTTTAGTGTTTTTCTCAGGATGGGAAGATGTAAAAATTGAGGGCTCATGAAATTTTCTCCTGAAAATGTTGCAGGAAGGGAGACCCCTTCCAGGGCTTGAAAATGGGTTCTTGTCTAACACTCAGAAATGAATTGTCTGAGAAGACACAGCTGACAAAGCAAAAGTCTTTATTGGGAACGGGCTCCCAGATTGAGAGCAGCAGGGTAAGGGAACCAAGGAGACCTGCTCTGCCATGTGCCTTGAAGTCTCAGGTTTTATTGGAATGGGGTTATTAGTTTCTGGGTTGTCTCTGGCCAGTTGTCTTATTAGCTCTGTATTTGGTCTTGCTAGGTCTGTATTTGGTCTTATGGTTCTTGGTGGTATGTGCACCTCTCAGCCAGGATGGATTCCGTTGCTGAGGATTCTGGGAGGTTGGTCATCTCCTCCCTCCTACTGGCTCTTTCCAAATTCTCCTGGTTAGTTTTTAGAGCAGCACCATGTTTCTTATCTGGGCCTCCCACTGTAAGACAACTCAGGCAAGCAGCCGTTATCATGCCTGGCCATTTTCAGTTAGTGTTCTCTAACAAAAATATCTATCTATCTGAAGGTCTGTTCTGCCAGTTTTCCTAGAGCACAGAGTGCTTCATTCCTGACCTCCACCTTGAACTCCTTTCAGGGTGTGTTTAAAGTTAGCAGCTATAGTAACAGTCCTTGTAGACATCCTTTAGTTGGCTCTTTCTTACACAAAAGGTATCAGACTATAGAGGTATATAACATAACTTGCTTTATTTCACTTGAAAACATACCCTGGATGGAGTTCCCGTCGTGGCGCAGCAGAACGGAATCCAACTAGGAACCATGAGGTTGCGGGTTCGATTCCTGGCCTTGCTCAGTGGGTTAAGAATCCATCGTTGCTGTGGTGTAAGATGGCAGCTGTAAGTCCGATTAGACCCCTAGCCTGAGAACTTCTACATGCCACAGGTGCAGCCCTAAAAAGCAAAAAAGAAAAAAAAAAAAGAAAAGGAAAAGAAAATATACCCTGGAAATGTATTTCCATATCAATCAAATATTTGTTCATGGTTTTGCTAGATATTGACAAATTGCTTTCTCACAGCAGTTATGTTAATACTTCATTCACTCTGGCTATACAGTTTTAGACTTATTGATCTTTGCCAGTTTGAGAGATGAGCAGTAATACACCCTTGTAGCTTGAATTTCTTTTATGAGGTTGAGCATCTCTTTATGTTTGAAACATTCCTTTCCTTTTATGAATTGTTTCCAATCTTCGCCTATTTTTATAATGGATTCTGTTTTTTCCCCCCTAAGTTGCAACATTTGCTTCACTTTTTGGTTATATATATATTTTTAATGCAGAAATTTAATAGTTTAAAATGTTTAAATTTGCGAATTTCTGTCTTCTAAATTTTTGTGTCTTCCCTATTACGAGGTTTTTTTTTTTTTTTTAAAGCTGTTGTGTGTCGTCTTCTAGTATTTTTATAGCTTTTCTTTATTTTTGTTAAGGTATAATTTAGATATAGTAAAAATTTACCCTTTTTCATATACAGTTTTGTGAATTTTAACAAATGCATACAGCCATGTAATGACTACCACAATCAAGAAGCAGAACATTTCCATCATCCCTAAAAATTCTTCTCTGCCCCTTTGTATTCATCCCTAGCTGCTAACAACTTAATCTCATTCCCGTCTTTAGGGTTTTGCTTTTTGTAGAATGTCGTAATAGAATCATTTGGTATGTGACCTTTCATTTAGCACAGTCTGTTTAAGATTTGTGCATGCCATTAGTGTGTTTAGTCATTGACTGGTTCCTTTTTTATTACTGAGTTGAGTGCTGTTATATGGATTTACCACAGTTCCTTTATTCATTCTCCCTTTGAGGAATGTTTGGATTATTTCCAGGTTTTGGAGATTATGAATAAAGTCAGTATAAACATTCATGTACAGATTTTATTAGCATAAATTTTCATTTTATTGGATTAATACCTGAGTATGATTGTTTATAGGTTCCACATTAATTGTATGTATAACTATAAGCAATTGCCAAATTGTTTTCCAAAGTAGTTGTACCAGTTTGCACTCCTACCAGTAATGTGTGAGAGTTCTCATTGCTCAGCATCTTCTCTAGCATTTGGTATTGTTAGTTTTTTTTTAAGTCATCCTAGTAGGGGTGTAATGCTATCTCATTGTGTTTTATTTTGCATTTTTCTAATGATTAATGTCTACATATTTTCATGTCTGTGTATCTTCTTCGGTGAAATGTCAAATTGTTTACATCTTTTGCCCATTTAAAAAGTTGGACTTAACCTATTACTGAGTTAATAGGATTTCTATATTATTTATTATTTTTTGTTTTTCAGATTTTTTTTAATTGTACTTGATTTACAATGTTCTGTCAGTTTCTGCTGTACAGCAGAGTGACCCCCCCCCCCCCCCGCCCCCAACACACACTCTTTTTCTCTCATTGTCCTCCATCATATTCCATCCATCACAGGTGACTAGATAAAGTTCCCTGTGGTATACAGCAGGCTCTCATTACTTCTCCAGTCCAAATGCTAGAGTTTGCACCTGCTAACCCCAATTTCCCAGTACATCCCACTCCCTCCCCATTGGCAACCACAGGTCTGTTCTCTGTGTCCATGAGTTTCTTTCTTTTCTGTAGATAGGTTCATTTGTGCCTTATATTAGGTTCCAGATATAAGTGATTTCATATGGTATTGTCTTTCTCTTTTTGACTTACCTCACTTAGTATGAGTGTCTCTAGTTCCATCCATGTTACTGCAAATGGCATTATTCTGTTCTTTTTATGGCTGAGTAGTATTCCATAGTATATATGTACCACATCTTCTTAATCCATTCATCTGTTGATGGACATTTAAGTTGTTTCCGTGTCTTGGCTATTTTGAGTAGTGCTGCAAAAATCATAAGGGTGGCATGTATCTTTTTCAATGAAAATTTGGTCTGGATATATGCCCAGGAGTGGGATTGCTGGATCCTATGGTAGTTCTTTATTTAGTTTTTGAAGTACCTCCATACTGTTTTCCATAGTGGTTGTACCAGTTTACATTCCCACGAACAGTGAAGGAGGGTACTCTTTTCTCCACACATTCTCCAGTATTTTTTATAGACTTACTAATGATGGCCATTCTGACTGGTGTGAAGTGGTATCTCATAGTTTTGGTTTGCATTTCTCTAATAATTAGTGGTGTTGAGCATTTTTTTCATGGGCCTGTTGGCCATCTGTATGTCTTCTTTGGAGAAATGTCTATTCAGGTCTTCTGCCCGTTTTTCAGTTGGAACGTTTGTGTTTTTTTCCTATTGAGGTGTTTGAGTTGTTTGTATATTTTGGAGATTAAGCCCTTGTTGGTTGCATCCTTTGCAACTATTTTCTCACATTCTGAAGGTTGACTCTTTGGAGTTTTTTTGTTGTTTTGTTTTTTGGTTTGTTTTTGTTTGTTTGTTTCCTTTGCTGTTCAAAAGCTGGTACGTTTGATTAGGTCCATTGGTTTACTTTGTGTATGTCTGTGTGTCTGCACCTGCAGCATATGGAGGTTCCCAGGCAAGGGGTCGAATCAGCTATAGCTCCTGGCCTATGCCACAGCTATCTCAACCCCAGATATGAGCTGTGTCTGCAGCCTACACCACAGCTCACGGCAATGCTGGATCCTTAACCCACTGAGTGAGGTCAGGGTTTGAACCTGCATCTTCATGGATGCTAGTCAGATTCGTATCCAGTGAGCCATGACAGGAACTCCCCATTGGTTTACTTTTGTTTTTATTTCTATCGCTTTGGGAGACTGACCTAAGAAAATATTTGTAAGGTTGATGTCAGAGAATGTTTTGCCTATGTTCTCTTTTAGGAGGTTTATGGTGTTGTGTCTTATGTTTATTTTAAGTCTTCAAGCCATTCTGAGTTTATTTGCATGGTGTGAGGGTGTGTTCTAGTTTCATTTATTTACATGCAACTGTTCAGTTTTCCCAGCACCACTTGCTGAAGAGATTTTTTCCCATTTTATGTTCTTGCCTCCTTTGTCAAAGATTAACTGACCATGGGTATCTGGGTTTATTTCTGAATTCTCTGTTCTGTTCTATTGGTCTGTATGTCTTTCCTGATTATTATAGCTTTGTAATATTGTCTCAAGTCTGGGATGGTTATGCCTCTTTTGGTTTTTGTACCTCAGGATTGCTTTGGCAATTCTGGGTCCTTCATGGTTCCATATAAATTTTTGGATTGTTCTATTTTTGAGGAAAATGTCATGAGTCATGGGTAATTTGATAGGGATTGCATTGAATCTGTAGATTGCTTTGGGTGGTATGGTCATTTTCATGATATGAATTCTTCCAATCCAGGAGCATGAGATAGCTTTTCATTTCCTTGACTTCTCTTTCATTTCCTTGATTAATGTTCTATAGTTCTCAGCATATAAATGTTCCACCTCCTTGGTCAGGTTTATTCCTAGGTATTTAATTTTTGGGGGTGTGATTTTAAAAGGTATTATATTTTTATATTTCTTTTCTAGTATTTCATTGTTAGTATACAGAAATGCAACCAATTTCTGAATGTTAATGTTGTCTACTGTTACTTTGCTGAATTCATTGATCAGTTTGAATAATTTTTGTGTGAAGTCATTAGGGTTTTCTATATACATAGTATCATGTAATCTGCATAGAGTCACAGTTTTACCTCTTCTCTTCCAGTTTGGATACCTTTTACTTCTTTCGTTTGTCTGATGGCTGTGGCTAGGACTTACAATACTATGTTGACTAAAAGTGGTGAGTGGGCATCCTTGTCGTGTTCCAGATTTTACCGGGAAGGCTTTCAGCTTTTCTCCGTTGAGTAGTATATTTGCTATGGCTTTGTCATAAATGGCTTTTATTATGTTATGTTCCCTCAGTACTCACTTTGGTAAGAGTTTTTACCATGAATGGATGTTGGATTTTTGTCAAATGCTTTTTCTGCATCTATCGAGATGATCATGTGGTATTTGACATTTCTTTGGTTAATGTGGTGTATAGGGTTGATTGATTTGTGTATGTTGAACCATCCTTGTGAACTTGGGATGAATCCCACTTGGTTGTGGTGTATGATCTTTTTTATATGTTGTTGGACTTGGTGAGCTAAAATTTTGTTGAGAATTTTTGTGTCTGTATTCATCAAATATAATGGCTTATACTTTGTTTGTTTGTTTGTTTTTTGGTCTTTTTGTCTTTTTTAGGGCTGTACCTGCAGCATATGGAGATTCCAGGCTAGTGGTCCAATCGGATCTGCAGCCCCTGGCCTATGCCAGAGCCACAGCAGTGTGGGATCTGAGCCACATCTGCGACCTATACCACAGCTCATGTCAAGGCTGGATCCTTAACCCACTGAGTGAGGCCAGGGATCGAACCCACATCCTCATGGATACTAGTTGAGTCCATTAACTGCTGAGCCACGATGGGAACTCGTAATGTTCTTTTTTGGTAATATCTTTGTCTAGTTTTGGTATTAGGGTGATGGTGGCTGCATAGAATGTCCTTGGGAGTGTTCCCTCTACTTGAACCTCTTGGAAAAGTTTAAAAAAGACAGGTATAAGTTCTTCTTTGTATGTAGCATTCACCTGTGAAGCCATCTGGTTCTGGATTTTTTAGGTAGGTAGTATTATTATGACATATTCAATTTCATTTCTAGTAATTGTTGATCTGTTTCAGTTGGGCTGTTTTGGTGGGCTGTATGTCTCCAGAAAGTTGTCCCTTTCTTCTAGGTTGTCAAATTTGTTGGCATGTAATTGTTCATAGTATTCTCTTACAGTTTTTTGTTTCTGCAGTATCTGTTGAGATTTCTCCTTTTTCATTCTTACGTTGTTTACTTGAGATCTTTCTCTCCTCTTCTTGGTGAGTCTGGCCAGAGGTTTGTTAATTTTGTTTACCCTTTCAAAGAACCAGTTCTTTGTTTCATTGATTTTGAATCTCTGTTTTATTGATTTCCTCTCTGATCTTTTATGATTTCCTGCCTTTTGCTGACTTTGGGTTTTATTTGTTCTTCTTTAATTCTTACAGCTGGTAGGTTAAGTTTTCGACTTGAGATTTTTCTTCTTTGCTAAGGAAGGCCTGTATTGCTATGAATTTAACCTCTAAGCACTGCTTTTGCAGCATCCCATAGATTTTGAATGGTTGTATTTTCATTATCATTTGTCTTGAGATATTTTTTAATTTCCCTTTTGATTTTCTCATTGACCCATTGGTTCTTAAATAGCATGTTGTTTAGTCTCCATGTAATCAGTTTTTTTCTTATTTCTTTTCCTGTGGTTGATTTCTAGTTTCATGCCATTGTGATCAGAGAAGATATTTGAAATAATTTCTGGACTCTTAAATTTGTTGAGTCCCAGTATGTGTTCAATCCTTAAGAATATTCCATGTGCACTTGAAAAGAATGTATATTCTGATTGTTTCTAATTTAATGTCCTAAAAATGTCACTTAAGTCTAACTTTTCTATTATTTCATTTAGGATCTCTGTTGCCTTATGGATTTTCTGTCTAGAGGATCTGTCCATTGATGTGAGTGGGTTGTTAAAGTGTCTTACTGTGGTTGTATTCCCATCTATTTCTCCTTTTATGTCTGTGAGTATTAATTGTATGTATTTGGGTGCTCCTGTATTGGGGGCATATATGTTGATGAGTATAATATCCTCTTCTTGAATGGATCCTTTTATCATTAAATAGTGTCTTTCTTTGTCTTTTTTTTTTTTTTTTTTTCTTTTTAGGGCCGCACCCATTGCATATGGAGGCTCCCAGGCTAGGGGTCAAATCAGAGTTGTAGCCCCCAGCTTATGCCATGGCCATAGCAATGTGGGATCCAAGCCGCATCTGCGACCTGCAATCACAGCTCAAGGCAACGCCGGATCCTTAACCCACTGAGCAAGGCCAGGTATCCAACCTGCATCCTCATGGATGCTAGTCAGATTTGTTTCCACTGAGCCATGACGGGAACTCCCTTGTCTTCCTCTATGGCTTTTGCTTTGTCTATTTTGTCTGATTATGAATATTGCAACTCCTGCTTTCTTGTCTTTTCCATCCACATGAAATATCTTTTTCCATCTTCTCACTTTTAATGTGTATGTGTCCTTTGCCCTAAGGTGAGTTTCTTATAGGCCACATATTGTAGGCTCTTGTTTGTTTGTTTGTTTGTTTTCCAGGCTGCTGCTCTTTTTTTTTTTTTTTTTTGTCTTTCTGCCATTTCTTGGGCCACTCCCACAGCATATGGAGGTTCCCAGGCTAGGGGTCTAGTCGGAGCTGTAGCCGCCAGCCCTTGCCAGAGCCATAGCAATGCAGGATCCGAGCTGCGTCTGCAACCTACACCACAGCTCATGGCAGTGCCGGATCATTAACTCACTGAGCAAGGGCAGGGATTCCTAGTCGGATTCCTAGTCGGATTCGTTAACCACTATTTGTCTTTTGATTGGAGCATTCAGTCCATTGATATTTAAGGAAGTCATTCATAAATATTTATTGCCATTTGAAATATTGTTTTTCAGTTGATTCTATGTTTCTCCTTTGTTCCTTTCTTTTCTTTTCTTTTTTTTTTTGGTTGGGTGATTTCCTTTTATTTTATGCTTGTGTCCTCTTCTTTTTAGTTTTTGTGAATGTATTGTTTGGTTTTGATTTGTGGTGGTTCTGTTTTTTCAAGTATGTTAACCCCTTCCTATATCTGCTTGCTTTAGCCTGACAGCCATATAGGCTCAAACACATTCTAGAAAAAAAGAGTCTAGATTTTTTTCTAGTCTTTCCCCAAGTTTTGTTTTGATGTCCTTTTTTAAAATCTTTGTGTTTATCCTTTTGCTGTTCCTTGTGTTTATTGTTGCTTTTACAATAGGGTTGTTTTTTTTTTTTTTTACTCTTTTTAGTTCTGTATACTGGTTTATTTAATTATTTTCCAGTTGTGACTTCCTTCACCCTATTTCTTCTTACTTCTTTTTTATTTGGAGGGGCCCTCTCAGTATTTCTTTTAGAATGGGTTTAGTATTGCTGTAGTCTTATAGTTTTTGTTTGTTGGAGAAGTTCTTTATTTCACCTTCTCTTTTAAATGATATTCTTGCTGGGTAGTGTATTCTAGGCTGCAATTTTTTCCTTTTAGAACTTTGAACATATCTTGCCACTCTTTTCTGGCCTGTAGTGTTTCTGTAGAGAAATCAGCTGCTAGACTTACAGGGGTTCCCTTATAATTAATGCTTTGTTTTTCTCTTGCTGCCTTTGGAATCCTCACTTTATCTTTAATTTTGCCATTTTTATTGTAATATGTCTTGTTTTGGGCCTGTTTGGGTTCAGCTTGCTTGGGGCCCTCTATGCTTCCTTTATCTTGATATCTTTCCTTTAAGATTTGCAAAGATTTTAGCCAAAATTTCTTCAAATATATTAAGTCACTAATTCGTTCCTCTGCTCTGTTCTTCAGTACCTTTAACTCAGCTTTTGTCTCTGCAAATGAATTTTCTAATTTTTCTTGACGCTTGTATTTTCTAGTTCCTTTCTAAAGTAATCTGCATTACTGTTCATATCTGCTCTTAATTCCTTCATATTCACCCTTAATTCCTTTAGTATTTTCACTATCTCCTTTTTGAGCTCTGTGTCCGTTCAGCTGCAGAGGTCTGTTTCACTGTTTACTCTTTCAGGTGAATTCTCTTTTTCTTTTAATTGGGATTGGTTCCTGAGCTTCTTATTTTGCTTATATTTTTCTTATTCTTTGAATTTTGGGAAACCAACTACTGTAATCGCAGAGGATTATTTATATGTGAGAGTGCCCTGGGTATTTGTGAAGGTTTACTATTTACTTTTGGCATGATGGTTTGGGTGCTTGCTTTCTCTCTCCTCAGTGTGTGCAGGCCGTATGCTTCTAGGGAGATGGAGGCAGTAGGCAGGGCTAGTAGCCAGTGCCTGGTTGCTGGACCTTTGATAGTAATAAGGACCCAAGAGAATGTAGTACAGGCTGCTGTGAGTTGCAGGGCTCTGGGGAAATGAGAGTGAGCCTCAGGTGGGTTTATGTGGCACCTGGAGCATTTGGCAGTGGCGGCGGCAGCAGCAGCAGTGTGTGTGTGTGTGTGTGTGTGTGTGTGTGTGTGTGTGTGTGTGTGTGTGTGTTCCCAGGCATTTGGCAGTGGCGGCGGCAGCAGCAGCAGTGTGTGTGTGTGTGTGTGTGTGTTCCCAGGGGAGTGAGAGCAACAGCAAGTGGTTCTCAGTTGTGGTAACCTCCTCTTTGCTGACCTCTGAGGTGCCTGGGGCCACAGGTGATGCCTCTTCTTGCACCCCTAGTGGTGGTGGGCCATGACTACCTCTGGAGTCAGAGATAACTGCAGTGGTTTGCCCCTGCTGCTTGTAGACCACACAAGAAGCACCCTGTCACACTTAGCTGATACAATAGGCGCCCCATAGCCCACACAAGAGGTGCCTTGCCACCCATAGCCCTGTCCTCCAAGAGTCCGCATGTGTGTAGAGAAAGATATTCTTGTGGCAGTCTGCCTCTCCTCCTCTTGCGCTCCCCAACAATGGCACCTTGCTTTTTCTGCAGGCCCAGACCTCCTCCTGGGTTCCCTTGGCTGTGGCACTCCACTTCCTATCCCTTGTTGCTCCACTCCTTAGATCCCTCAGGCTGTCTACACACCACCAACCCTAGTCCTCTTCCTGGAACTGACCTCCAGAGCCTGAGTCTCAGCATCCAGCCCCTGCCTGAGCATCTCAGTCAAATCCTTAACTACTAGGGAACTCCTCCTGTATTTTCATTATTTTAGTGATATCTTTCAGATCTTCATTTTGATGAATATTGGTAAATAAGTATTTTTATATATGGGTTGTACTTTTGATATCATCTCTAAGAAATCTTTGCCTTCACCAGACTCACAAAGATTCCCTCCTATATTTTTTTCTAGAAATTTTAATGTTTATACATTTAGATCTGTGATCCATTGAGTTAATTCTGTGTAGTATTAGGTAGAGGTATAAGGTGGTGTTTTCACAGATTGATTATCTAGTTCTAGACCATTTTTTGGAAAGATGAGTTTTTTCAATATTTTTCTGTTGAACTGACTTTTGCACCTTTGTAAAAGTCGACTAACCCTGTATATGAATTATACTCTTCCATTCCATCAGATCCATGTATCGTTTGTCCAGTGTTGTACTGTCTTTGATTATTGGAGCTTTCTGCTAGTGTGATCCCCTCCAACTTCATTCTGTTTAAAAAATTTGGGGGGAGAGTTCCCTGATGGCCCAGTGGTCAAGGATTTGACATCGTCATTGCCGTGGCTCAGGTTTGATTGCTTGCCCAGGAACCTCCACATGCCGCAGGTGAAGACAGTAAATAAATAATAAGTAAATTGTTCAAGTTCCATTGCCTTTCCAAATAAGTTTTTGAATCTGCTTATTGATTTCTACAAATAACACTGGGACTTTGGGATTGCATTGAATGTATATTAAATGAGGAAAAATTGACATCTTAAGAATAATGTCTTCTAGTACATAAATGTCTTATCTTTCTTCATTTATTTAGGTCTTTGTTTTCCTTTATCAATATTTTATAGTTTTAGGTATGTGAATACAGAATATGAATTCTGTATTCTGCACATGCTTGTTAAATTATACATTGGTCTTTCAAATTTGGGGGTGCTATTATAAATGGTACTTACTGCTTTAGAAATTTTTTAATTTCTAGTTCATTTGTAGAACCAGAGATAGAATTATTGGTAGAATTATATGCAGAAATATAATTGTGTTCTATGACTTCGCTAAACTTCTTAGTTCTGGAAACCTTTTTTGGACATGTTCATGGGATTTCCTGTGGAGACGATCATGATGGCTGCTAATACGGGCAGTTTTATTTCTTTCTTTTCAAATGGCTTTTATTTCTTCTTATGGTCCTATTGCAGTGGCTAGGAACTCTAGTATGGTATTGAATAGACCTGCTTCCCGTCTCTGAGAGAGATCAGTCATTAGTTTCCCCAGTACTCTTATATTTCTTTAAACACATACAGCTCAGTATAGCCATCACTTAGCAAAGGAGTCTTATTTAATTTTATTTTCCAGGTGGCTTCTACTTTTCCTGATATCATTCATTGGCTAGTGTGTCTTGTGGTTCTTAATGCACTTATGTATGTACATTTCTCTCTCTTTTTCTCTCTCTGTTACACACACACACACGTTTGAGCTTCTATCACAGCACTGATTGCACTTTGCTTGTGCAGATTGCTTTGCAGTTTACTTTTTACTTATCTTTCTCCCTTACTAGAAGATTGGCATTTTGAGGGGGATAACTCAAGGGAGTTAATAATTGGTATTATACTCTGACCCTCAGGCTCTCCCCAGGCTACCGTGGAAAAAAACGAGTAATTGGTATTGGGTTGGACTGATGTTAATTTTTAACCGTAGTGTCTTGTATCTACTTGGGGCAGAAGCAGAAAAACAAAACAAAAATGAAAATTCTCTTCTGCTGACAATATCTGAGTATGAGATATGTTTATGCATATGATGTGAGTGGAATACGGCCCTGTCATAGAGAAGGTGCTGTGCTGTGGAGGACAGGGTGCTTACAGTATTCAGAGGTGTTGAACTCTATGGTTAATCTGCCATTATTGGACCATTTAGCCTCACTTTGAATCTGCTGCTTCTTTTTGTCTTGGATTATAAAACAGTTTGGCAGTGAATTCTCCAAATAAGTTATTAACTTACAAAGTTTTGACATATTTTATGGTGTGATAATTTTATGTGAAAAGATACTTTATATACCTTGTTCAGTTTGATATAACCAAATTACTTCAGTCACTTAGCATCTTGTAGGTTGAGTAAACAGTCGTAAGTTACAGACACCAAACATTTTCCCTTTTGAGATGATTTATTATTTCAAAAGGTAAGGAAGCCATTAAGGCAGTTGTAATACAAAAAATGAAACTGTTGCATTTCCTTCCTCTAATTTTTTGTGTAGTGTTTTTTATTGTAAATTATCATATGTAGTTGGAAACTTTTTGTATCATATATATTTGCGTAATATTTAGACTCCATTTTACAAGTCTGAGAAAAGGAATGCATGAGAGATTCTGTGTAAGCTTCATGAACTCAAAAATCGTTTTTCTCTTGTTCACTTCCGTATTCCTTGTACTTAGCACATATGAAGTTATTAACAAGTGATTATTGAATAAATGTTCATGGGGATAGGAGGCTAGGGTAGGAGGATTTGATTAGAGTTAAAAAAAAGTTACTTTTAACCCAAGATGTAAATATTAGTTAATACAAATGAAAGTTATTGTAATCACTTGTTGCTTGATAAGCATCAAAAGATGCCCAATTGAATTGTATTGGTAAATGCTATAGTAACAGAAGTCTATTAATATTAATCAGGAATTTGCTTATGATACTATTTTGATCTTGACTGTTAACATAAGAGTAAAATACAACTATTAAAACCTGTAAAACACCATTTTTCATTTGAAACTCTTGTTTAAAATATGGGACTTGGAGAAGACAACCTTTGAATTGATTATAAATAATACCATAGAGAGCCATACTCAAGAAATTTACCTATTTTTGTGTGTTTACTGCCATGCTGCCACCAAATGGCGAATTAATAATATTACTGTATCTGTTACATTAATGTGGTGGAAAACATAGTAAAAGTAATGCATGTTGAATATTTTTTTTGACAAGGTTAATTTGTTCATAGAGTTTTGACAAAATGAGAAATAACAGGTGTTAATATGTTTAGATCTGTAGCTACAATTCTTCCGCCAAAATGGTTAGAATGGTTTCTGTTGTTTTCTAACATACTGGAAAGGCATGGTAGAACATAGCAATAATCACTGTAATAGTAATGATTAAAAACTGTTGATTCTTTCAGAATAATAGGAAATGTGCTTGACAGTATACTTTCATACGGAGGATTAAATTCTGATATTAGATCCAAGTCATTGAATTAGTCTGAGAATTAAAGCTCTAGAATATTTTAGGCCTAATTTTATTTGAAGACAAGCCATTTCATTAAAAATAACTGTTGGGATATGAGCCTGGGAAAATTATTATACAAGAGTAAAAAAAGAGAAGCAGGGAGTTCCCATCGTGGTTCAGTGGTTAACGAATCTGACTAGGAACCATGAGGATGCTGGTTCAATCTATTGCTGTGAGCTGTGGTGTAGGTCGCAGACATGGCTCAGATCCCGCATTGCTGTGGCTCTAGCATAGGCCAGGGGCTACAGTTCCAATTCGACCCTTAGCCTGGGAACCTCCATATGCCATGGGTGCGCCCCCCCCCCCAAAAAAAGAAAAAAAAAAGCAGCCCAAATGTTTAGTTTTTAGGACATTGGTTAAATATAATAAGATATTACCTTTGAATGTAAGATTATATAATCATTGAAAGTGTTATGAAGGGACCTAATAAAGGGTCCCTAATAGCATAGGCAAGGTCCACATTGTTAAGTGGAGGACAGGAAAGAAGGAAGTTACTGAACAGTATAACATTATCACAGATTTTTTAAAGTATATATATACACACATACATATATATATGCATATATATACACACACATACACACACACACACACACACACACACACACACACACACACACACACATATATATATAGAAAATAATCACCAGTGTTTTTACTTTGGGAGATGTTACTGTTATTTCTTAAACTTATGTATTTCTAATCTGAACATGTTTTAAATTAGAAATTATATGGACTGACTGTTTTATACTTTATAGACAGTTTCTTAGATATCCCATGAAGTAATTATTTAATAAATGTTACAGCAAATATATTTGGATAGTGTTTTTGTTTTTGTCTTCTTTTTAGGGCTGCACACACAACATATGGAAGTTCCCAGGCTAGGGGTTGAATTGGAGCTGCAGCTGCTGACCTATACTGCAGCTCAAGGCAATGCTGTATCCTTAACCAACTGGGTGAGGCCAGGTATTGAACCTGCATCCTTGTGGATACTAGTCGGATTTGTTACCACTGAGCCACAATGGGAACTCCCTTTTGTTGTTTTTTTTTTTTAATCAATGGGAATGTTTTGTTGTTAGCAATTCCAAGAATCTAACCTCACTTTTTGAGTCTCTTTAGAGATCCAACAAAAACTGGTTCATGTATTTAAAAAACTTTTAAAAACTTTGTTTCGTCACACAGATTAAGAATTTTCTTTCTTGATAGCGAGGGTAAAACTAAGTTCTGAATTAGTAAGATTTTTTTTAATATTATCTTAATAATTCAAGGTACTAGTTATTTTTATAACATAGCCCTTCGTATCTGGGGTCAGCATATTCTTGGCTTTTGATATTTGTTTTCTGCTACAGGCCTGAGATTGGAATTGAAACAATACCACTACTGCTTTCACCAAAGGAAATGGTATGGGAATTCCTGTTATGGTAGGTTATTTTCCCCTAGTCTCTCTGCAGTAGTAGAGACAGCTCTTGCAGTTTGTTAGTTTGTTGCTGTTTACATCTCCTCATAACTTAAACTTGCTTTTATACATAAGTGTATGTGGATAAATACTTAGTGTCAGCCCAAATCCTGTGTTGTGGGCATTTTGTTTATAAGTCTGGTGGGCCCTGTATTCATGGAAAATTTAGTTTAGCAGTTTACTTAATTCCAATGGAGTTTGAGTGCAGGAGGCTTAATCTAATAAGATCTATGTTGTAGCTTGGAGAAAAGAATATTAAATAGCTGAAAATAATGGTACTGCATTTAGTTTTATTTTATCCTGAAATGCTAACACAGTACTGGATGTGTTCCTTCTTCTCTCATCCAGCTGGTGCATCTCTTGCTCCGAACTCACTCTCTGTGTTTCGGGTTTGTAGTGCACCCTGTAGACATGTCAGCCACTCAGTCATCCCTGGGACCCTCACTTTTGAGAGTGACACCTGCATTGTTAGTGAAAGTAGCTAGAAATTCTGGAGATGGTAGACTGAAGGTACTAGTGAAGACAGTATAAGCTAGTTTAATATCATTGGTATTGCTTGTTAGGCTTCTTACTTGACATTCAAACATATTGAAAGATTGTGTAGAAAGGAGGAAAGTTTCAGTAATTGACTTCTTTACCATTACCAAGCTACAGCCTGCTATACTTTTTGTTAAATGGTTTATGTTCCAAACAGTAATATCATATGATATTAAGTAGACTTAATGCAATGATGTTTCAAAACAGAAAAATCACTCTTATCAAGTTATTGTTATTTGTTCTTAGTTAAACTTTTTTTTAAAAGAATAGAGTGATCAGAAAGCTTTTATATTGGAAGCTGAAAAATTCTATCCATCTATATTCTGGTAGAAGGGAGAGCAGATTATTGGGAAAGCATTTTTAGGCTGTGTTCTTTCAATTAGAATAATTTCAATCACATTAAATATTCATATTCTCTTTAAGTATTAGGAATTCTTTATGAATTAACAAATTGTGAATCTTTATCTGACCTTTCAGGGTTATTTACCAAATTATCACTTAAAAAACAAAAATGAGGATGTGCCTGTCATGGCTCAGTGGTTAATGAACCCGACTAGTGTCCATCAGGACTCCAGTTCAATCCCTAGCCTTGATTGGTGGGTTAAGGATCCAGTGTTGCCATGAGCTGTGGTGCAGGTTGCAGATGCAGCTCAGATCCAGTGTTGCTGTGGCTGTGGTGTAGGCCGGTGGCTTTAGCTCTAATTCGACCCCTAACCTGGGAAGTTCAGTTTGTCGAAGATGAGGCCCTAAAAAGACCAAAAAAAAGAAATATGGAATGCCTCTCATTGTTAGCTGGATTGCCTTCATTAACTAGAATTCCATTGGAAATTTACCCCTCACACACTTTATTTCTGTTCTTTATAAACTGTTTCCTAACCTGGCTCAATAAAGGCTTTGAGTAAATGTGAGTCTTGAAATACTCTTTTTTTTTTTTTCCTAGGGCTGCACCCGTGGCATATGGAGCTTCCCAGGCTAGGGGTCGAATCGGAGCTGTAGCCTCTGGCGTACGCCAGAGCCACAGCAACGAGGGATCCGAGCTGTGTCTGCAACCTACACCACAGTTCATGGCAACGCCAGATCCTTAACCCACTGAGCAAGGCCAGGGATTAAACCCACAACCTCATGGTTCCTAGTCAGATTCGTTAACCACTGAGCCACGATGGGAACTCCAAAATACTCTTTTTTAACTCATTCAAGCATTTGGGTAACAGGCAAGTCAGAAAAAGGAAAAATTGTCAAACTTAACAGAGAAGGGATAAAATTTGATTTGGAAAACGGTAGAAAATGGCAGACACCATCATTATAATTTATTCCATTTATTTTTTTCTTTCCTGGTAATGTGTGTTGGAAACTAGAGTTAAATTTAACTGTTTTGCTATATGATCCACACAAAAGTTGTAATTTTCCTCTTTTACCACTGGATGGTGCTTTTGCATTGGTTTCTGCAAATTTTCTAAATTGATGTTAAGGAATCATTTTAAAATTCCTCATGAAGAACAGTGAAATTAAGACCAATAACACAGTTCGTCATATAGATAGGCAGATTAAAACTAGCAAAACATAATCATCATTTGTAATCTAACATGCAGTTTAATTTTTTAGAAAAGATGTTTCTGTGTATGAAATGGTTGAGAGCTATATATACCTGACTAGATGTTCTAATGTAATCTTCAGTCTGCCATTTTAGAAACATTTTGGATATTTTGATTTTTTTAAGTGATGCTGTAATTTAAATAGCATCTAAATAAAACAGTTTCCAAATTTGTAATGTTAAAAAAATTCAGATAGCTCAG
This sequence comes from Phacochoerus africanus, assembly GCF_016906955.1. Taxonomy (NCBI): domain Eukaryota; kingdom Metazoa; phylum Chordata; class Mammalia; order Artiodactyla; family Suidae; genus Phacochoerus; species Phacochoerus africanus. Next base: position 83,524,047 of record NC_062544.1, on the reverse strand, counting down.
GCTTTAAAAATTGTCCTTGATCGTTTTGTCTTTTTCTCCTATCCAATAGCCATCTAAACTTCTTTTATTAAAGCTTTTCATTTCATAAATATTCACATTATCTTGTTAGTTATCAAATGACTTTGATTGTTATCCTGCTTAAATACTTAGGTCCGTAGAGTTTATTTGGGATTGTAACAAGCTTGTGGAGATTTCCCTCCAAGGAAATAATAATTTCGTGTTATAAAGCATTCTTGTATTTTATTTTATTTTATTTTTTTGTCTTTTTAGAGAAAAGTTACCACCCACGGCCTATGGAGGTTCTCAGGCTAGGGGTCCAATCGGAGCTGTAGCTGCTGGCCTACACCACAGCCACAGCAACTCAGGATCCGAGCCGTGTCTGCGACCTACACCACAGCTCAGGGCAATGCTGAATCCTTAACCCACTGAGCAAGGCCAGGGATTGAACCCAAAACCTCATGGTTCCTAGTCGTATTCAATAACCACTGAGCCATGACAGGAACTCCCATTCTTGTATTTTAAAAGGCCAAGTAAGTATAGACACCAGAACATTGGTATCTTCAAACACCTTCCTCTGAGGTCTTCTTTCTCTAGTCTAGTCTGTCATTACTATTTCCTTTTCTGTTCTTTGAGAGGTTGTTGTTTTTTTCTTTTCTTTTTTTTTTTTTTTTTACTTTTTAGGGCCACCTGTGGCATATGGAAGTTCCCAGGCTAGGGGTCCAATTGACGCTACAGCTGCCAGCTTATACCACAGCCACAGCAATGTGGGATCTGAGCTGCATCTGCAATCTACACCACAGCTCACGGCAGTGCCAGATTGAGTGAGGCCAGGGATCGAACCCACATTCTCATGGTTACTAGTTGGGTTCATTTCCACTGCACCACAACGGGAACTCCCAAAAGATTTTTTTTATATAAAAATAAAGTTACATAATGCCTGTAATCATGAAGAGGGAATAAATTGTAGTATTTGTTTCTATCAAAAAAATAAAGTTATAAAAACAAGCATTTAAATTACCCCTTCTTGTAGTCTGGTCTTCACTAGCATTTTGCTGCTTTTGTGGTGTGGATCTTGAGGCCAGCTTTGAGTCTCTAGAGCCTCCGTCTGCACTCAGTGCACAGCGGTGCAGGTTCTCCTGAGCTGTGGGTAAGTGGCTTTGCTTTCAAGGTTTGCTTCTTAACAGCAAGCCTTCACCTAGACAGTGTTCGGGTTTTGACCCCCAACTTTTATTACTTACTGGAATGTGAACTTTTGTTATTTAACCCCTCTAGGATTTATTTTTCTTTACCTGTAAAACAGTGACTGAGTTTAGCAAATCACGACTAAGGAGTAATGATACTCAGAAGAAAACAAATATGTCATCATATGAAGGAAAGAACAAATTATCCATAATCCTGCCACTGATCTAAATTCTATTGTTGTTGCTTAAAAAAAAAAAAATCCATCTAATCTTCATTATTTAAACCATAATGTGTGTAGTGGTGTGTCCCACTTAACATTTTTATGAGTATTGGCTCATTTAAGAAATTTGGTTTCTGGCGTTCTTGTTGGGGCTCAGCAGTAACAAAACCGACTAGTATCCATGAGGATGCCACTTCAATCCCTGGCCCTGCTCAGTGGGTTAAGGTTTCAATGTTGCCGTGGTCTGTGGTGTAGGCCAGCAGCTGTAGTTCCAGATTCACCCCTAGCCTGGGAACTTCCATGTGCCACAGACGTGGCCCTAAAAATAGAAAATTTGGTTTCTAAGTATCCTTCAATTACATTGTATGATATATTTTATATATTAAATCATTTTGTTATTTAACACTTAGGTTGTTTTTAATGTTTTGTTATCAACGCTCCTTCAGTAAAATCTTGATAGGTAAATTTTTATAGGCTTCACATTACTTCTGTATGTCTGTGTTCTTGCAAGTCAGAATGTTAGTGCAAGTCAGAATGTTAGTTTAAAAACTTTGAAAGATTTATCAGTGCTATTGACAGCAGTTGGCAAAATTTTTTCCCCCAGAAGAGTCTTGATTTATTCCTGTCACCATCCTTTGCGGTCTCTGGCCTAGACTATTGTAGCGGCCTACCACTGTTTTCTTTGTCTTTAGTATCACCTTGTTTTTAGGTCATCCTTCTCACTACATCCACAGTGAGATCTCTTCAGATACAAATTTGGTTATGTACCTCTTTTTTTTTTTTTTTTTGTCTTTTTAGGGCTGCACCCATGGTACATGGAGGTTCCCAGGCTAGGGGTCAAATCAGGGCTGTAGCTGCTGGACTATACCATAGCCACAACAACGCCAGATTCAAGCTGTGTCTGCAACCTACACCACAGCTCAAGGCAATGCCGGATCCTTAGCCCAGTGAGCAAGGCCAGGGATCGAACCTGCATCCTCGTGAATGCTCGTCAGATTTGTTTCCGCTGAGCCATGATGGGAACTCCAGATTATGTCCGTCTTTGACTTAAAGTTTTTTAGTGGTCTCCCCACCATTTTGCAGTTAAATGTATGTACTTTAATATGGCATTCAAGACCCTTCATGAATTGGCCCCTGTCTGAATTTTCCAGCCTTAGTTTATGCAACCCTGCTATATATTTTGTGGCTAAGCAGGTAGGAAGAGAGCATTCTAGGCAGAAAGAACAGCATATACAGTGACACAGCTGTATGAAATTTTGTGGTGTTATTTGAATTATAACAAGTATGTTTATATTTTTGAAATTTACAGACAAGGTGGTGGGTGTCTTCAATGTTGTGTACTTTAGTAAAATTTAGTTGACTAAAAGCAGGTATTTTATTTATGATTTAGAGAAGTAACTGGTGGTATAGAAAATTGTTAATCAGGACTCTTAGGTACAAATGTCAGAAATCCCAACTCAGTGCAAGAGGAACTTGATTTTTTGGGTTCTAGGGATCGTCAGGCAGAGCTCCATCCAGGACTTGGTGACAGTGGAGTCTCTGTCATTCCTCATCCTCTTTAAAGCTCTGTCCTTTTTTTTTTTTTTTTTTTTCTCCTACAGGCAGGTTAGCTTACATTTCCTTACAGTCCCAAAAGGAAAAGAGAGAGTATTTTTCATGGTATTCTTGGCAGGAAATGTCTGCTTAGATTGTTCATTCCTGAACTAACAAACATGTGGCCAGTCCTGGGTCTCCTGTGTGTCTGGACCAGATGCACTCCCTAACGCAAGGGCTTCTTGGGAAAGAACCTATGTCTGCTACAGAACTGGAGAAAGGAGACCCAAGAGTTGAGAGACCATTTTGGAGGTAGTTTTGATAACTCAGGTGGGGACTGAAGTGGGTCTGCACTAGGTCACTGTGGGTGAAGAGAGCTTAGGAAGATTTTAGGTAGAATGTCTGGAACTTGGCAACTGACTCAAAGTGGGAGATAAAGTAAGGGAAGGCTTTTAGATAATTCTTTTTGTGTTCTGGGGCACTCTGTATATGATAGTGTCATTGCTATTAACCAGCCTGGCAATTTCAGAAAAAATCCTTTGGGGAAGTAGACTACAGATGGTAAGCTGAATTTTGACACACCTTGAATCTGAGATAATGGAACATGCAGGTAAAGGGGCCCATTGAGCATTCGGAAGTTGTTTCTGGAGATTAGGATTGGAAATAAAGACTTGGAAGTATCACATAAATGATAGCTCATTTTATAGAAATAGATGGGATTGTCCCAGAGGAGATTGTAGACCAGGAGGAAGAAATGTGGTCTGAGAGGCAAGATACTTAAGTATAAGAGATGGAAACAAAGCCAAATGAAAGGGACTGAAAAAGGTTTAGAAAAATAGATGAACACTTTTTGAAAGTAACAAGAAAGTTTAGTAAATATTATTGGTGTCCAGTACTGTAGAGTAGTTGAGAAAACTGAAGATTTGCAGTCTGTTATCATTGAGGACTTTAGCGTAATATCAGTTGAGTGGTGGTTGACCATGAAGTTTGGCTGCAGTACGGAAGAAACAAGTAAAAAATGGAGTAGTAGCTTGTTAGGGAAACAGAAAAGTTTTCCGAAGGCTGAATAAGAGGAATGGAGACAGCAGTGAGGACTAAAAGTGATGTAAGAAAGGAGTTGGAGTTGATAAAATAAGGTCTCTTAAGAAGATTGAAATAGGGGTTCCCATCGTGGCTCAGTGGTTAACAAATCCGACTAGGAACCATGAGGTTGCGGGCTCCATTCCTGGCCTCACTCAGTGAGTTAAGGCTCCAGTGTTTTTGTGAGCTGTGGTGTAGGTCGCAGAAGTGGCTCAGATCCCACATTGCTGTGGCTCTAGTGTAGGCCAGGGGCTACAGCTCTAATTCGACCCCTAGTCTGGGAACCTTCATATGCTGTAGTGTGGCCCTAGAAAAGACCAAAAAAAAAAAAAGATTGAAATATTTTTGAGTAAATGTACTTTTTTTCCCTCTGTGTCTACAGGTTCACCCCATCATACAGCAAAGTCATTGAGGTCTGGTACCTGGCATTGAAGAAGTGTTTAGTAAATGACTATTGAATGAAGGAAAGATCAGAGGGGAAAATTGCAAATACAGATATTTTGGGGGTTAGTCAGAAGGAAGTTCAAGGAATCCATCTTTGTCGTCCTCTTTCTCTCTGAGGGAGAATGCCAAGAGAGAATGCCTCCCCAGCTTACTTACCTTACAGCCCTGCTGTGAAGAACCAGCATGAGAACAGATGTGAAGCATCCTTAAATTAGGAAGTGCTGGTACAAGTGGAGGGGAATAATAATTTTTGTTTCTAAAACATCTTAATTTTGAAAGGGGCTTGGAGTCAGATGACACTCGGTTCTCACCAACTCAGAAATCCCATTTGCTTCCTTAACAAGTGCTGATGTAACTTCTCTTAGGTGTGTGATGTGTGGGAAGAGCCAGGCTTTGGAGACAGATGGGCCTGGATAAGAATCCAGTTTTCTCCACTTCTTAGCCGACGTGATTAAACCGATTTCGAGTTTTAACTTGTCTGCCTCAGAATTTATCTGGGCAGATGGGGTCTATTTTGCAGGCATGTTGTCACAAATTAAGTACCCATTAAGTGCCTAGAACCATCATAGGTATTCAGGTGACCTGGGATGTTCATCCCTGCCCAATATGAATGGCCAGCCTGTTCCATCTTCAGATAAAATAATGCTAGGTAAAAAAGTACTATCTTACATTGAGCTAGATTTTATCTCCCTGCTTGATTCTAGTTCTTACTTCTAGAACTGTGCAATTTGAAATCTCTTCACAATGATAGCACTTCAGATGTTTTACAGCTATCATATTCTCCTTGGCTCCTTTTCAGATGAAACATCTTTAGCTCTACTGACACTTAGGATGTGGTTTTTAAATCCACGATCATTCTGGCTGCCATCTTTGAATGTGTTTCGGTTCCATTACTCTAGATGCGGTTTGACCCTGTGTCTAGTAATTAGATTTACTTTTCATAAAGGAGAAAAGCGAGATTAATAGGAAACATTTTTGATATAAAACTTTGATTTTAATTGGTTAAAATTAAAGTGTAATTATATAGGTTCATATTCTAAAGTGTACTGTTTTCTTTTCTCAGTAGCATTTGTGAAATGATTGCCTTTGGTCCTTCCCAAAACAAATTATTGATGATTAGTTTTTTCTCCCTTTTAAAAATAAATCTCCAGAGCCCTCAGAGTATCTCATAATAGTGGTAAAATTAAACTATTGAAATAAAATGCCAAGATTTAATCTTTCTATATAGTAAATAGTATACTGTTAGTTGCCTACTCACTGGCCATTACCCACTTCCTTCCTTGCATGTCCCAGTTTTGTTTGGTTGCCTGCCCCTGGCTTATGTGACTTGGAGAAATCCCTAATAGTGTGAGCTAATCAGAGTAATCCTTCTTTGCCTGGTCATGATTTGTTTAGAAAGGGACATATGATTGGCCAAGTCTAGTCATGTTTTGGGGGAAGTCAGTTTAGGTAGCTTCTGTGAAGTCTTCTTTGTACCTGAAAAGGTAGACACAGAAGGAAATTCCCCCTTCTCTTGGATAGCAGTATGTGTCTGATATGATGCCTTGCAGTGACTACAAAGGGAATTATGCAAAGGTCCATGTTGAGTCTGACAGAAGAGCTGGAAAGAGCTCAGGTGTTCTACCTGATGGTGTTGAGTAACTATATCAGTCACCTTGGAACTACCTTATTTTACTACTTTTTGTTCATGATGATAATAAGATATCAATAAAAAAACAGTAAAGATATTGTTTGACCCAGTTTGATGTGACATACTATTTTATTTTAGTTTAGGATAGCCCTAATATTAAAGAGCAAACATATTTGTTAGTCTGTTGCACAGAAGAGTAGATATTTTTGGTGGTAGGCCAATTTAGATGTAATGATGAACCTGGTAATTGTGAGGTCACATTAAAATTATATTGCAGTCAAAGTTTCATAGATATTCTTATATTACTGAATGTTTTCGTTGTGAACAAAACAGACTAAAGAATTTCTGTCATTGGACATTCCCTGTGGCACAGCAGGTTAAGGATCCAGCATTGTCACAGCTGTGGCACAGGCTGCAACTGTGGTGTGGGTTTGATCCCTGGCCTGGGAACTTCTGTATGCCAGAGGCATGGCCAAAGAAACATTTCTGTCATACAATAACTGATAGCACGTTTAACTACCCAGTTATTTAAGAATGAGCTTGTTATCAATTCTGACAGGGACCCTCTTCTTTCCACTTACAAAGTTAAAAATTGACTACCTTTAAAGGAATTGACATTGTTTTATTCTGAAATAACATTAGGTTATAAGCATGACTTTGTACATGTTTATCGAGGGCATGAAAATCTATTTATGCAGAAAAATTCCATGACTGAGACACATTAGAAACACCCTTTCCTTCTTTCAACAATAGAAACTTCTTTATAAAATTTTAGATAGCACTCTTTAATAGAGGAAACTAAAGAATATGAAAAATGTTGTAAACTATCTGAGTCATCACTTGGATTTGAAAATAGTTACTTTCAGTATTTTTGTCTCCACCCTTCTATGGTTTAGAAGAATGTGAATCATCATCTTTAGTATTTCCCAACGGTAGCTACTTTGAGGTGGAAGTTTGGCGTATGCAGTCCCAATTGGTGTTTGAAATAATTCATGTGCACTTCAGCTACTGATCTTACTGCCCTTGTGGGAATTCCGTGGATGGCTCATGTAATTATTGCTTATAAAGGTAAACACTGAGTAACCATAGCAACTTATTTTTAAATTGAAATTTTTCTTCCTTTGGTTTTTAAAGTACAGTAACTTGATACTATATTTATCTCAGTGTCACTCCATTGTAGAAACCAGAATGAGTTGCAAATAACCTTTCCTCAGTTTTTTTTAAAGGAAAGCAGAAATTCAGCCTGTTTAAAATATGAATCGTATACACTACTACTTTGTAGTATTCAGCCTAAGTTGTCTTTGAGACAGTTGCTAAAAGATTATTCATTACATAAATAATAATGCAGTGATATGTCAGAGAATGTGTTTCTCATGGGCCTGGTAAATATAAGTTACATGGCAGACATGCTGCTGGTTAGCATAAATTCCAGCCCCAAATTATACTAATAGGTGATCAAGTAGGATATTTTTACAGATAATACAATGTAAAAAACTTTAATTCGTTCTGGCCTTTAGTCTGAATTATAAATACCTTTTTATGAAGAAAATAGTCTAACCTTAAAAAATACTGTCTAAATACAGTAGTACATATTTTATAATGAGGTAGGGCCCCCCCCTTAGTTTTGATATACTGGGTATATTCTAAAAAACTACCCATATTGTTATATTCAGTTTGTTAAAATTTGCTTTCATACTTTTCAAAGGAAACAGTTTTTTTTTTTTAAGACTGAAGTCTGAAAACAGTCATTTCAATATTGACTTAGATCTTAAGTTCTCGTTTATAACTCTTGAATCTACTCTCTTCCCAGAAAGCCCATTCCATTTCCTGTCTTAACTGAAACTCAGTGTTTTCATAAGTACGTGCTTCTCCATAGGACTTCTCAAGTATAGCTAGCTATTCCTTTGCTCACAGCCATTATATCCTAGGAAAATGTTTCTAGTCTTCATACCTATGAAAACATTCTCCAGAGCATATGGAAGTTCCTGGGCCAGGGATTGAATCTGAGCTGCAGATGTGATTTATACCACAACTGTGGCATCACTAGATCCTTCAACCCACTGCACCAGGCTGGGGATTGAACCTGCACCCCTGCAGCAACCCGTCCCACAATTGGATTCTTAATCACTTTGCACAGCAGGAACTCTTCCTCCCTCCTTCTCCTTTTTATGGACTCGTGGCATATGGAAATTCCCAGACCTGGGATTGAATTGAAACCGCAGCTGTGGCCTATGCCACAGCCATGGCGATACCAGATCTGAGCCGCATCTGTGACTTTAACTGCAGCTAACAGCAATGCTGGATCCTTAACCCATTGAGCAAGGCCAGGAATCACACTTGCATCCTCACAGAGACAATGTCTGGTCCTTAACCTGCTGAGGCAGAATGGAATCTCTGAGATCTTTCTTTCTTCATGTTGGTATTTTTTTGGTATAAACTTCCCTCTTAGTACTTTTGCTACATCTGATGAGTTTTGGTATGTTATGTTTTCATTTTTGTCTCAAAATACTTTCTGATTTCCCTTTTGATATCTTCTTTGACTCACTGGTTGTTCAAGACTGTGTTTAATTTCCACATTTTCTAGTATTCCTTCTGCTGTGGATTATTAGTTTCTTCTCAAATTTATTAAAATTTACTTTATGGCATAAGATGTCATCTATCCTGGAGAATGTTCTTTGCTTGCAAAGAGTGTATATTCTGTTGGTGTTGGGCAGAATGTTCTATATATGTCTTTTAGTTCTGTGACAGATATTTTAAGCTGATAAATTTAATCTCCTATAAAAACTGTAATTTCTTGCCACCTACCCTGTGTTATTGATGTCACCATTTACGTATTTTTGTATTTTGTGTCCATTAACACATTTTGTATTTATTTTTAATGTTTTTGACTTTTAACTTTTATACTAGAATTAAGCATTAAACACCACCATTATGGTATGATAGTGTTCTGCATTTGTTTACATGTTTACCATTTCCAGAAGGTTTTATTTTCTTCTGTGTTAATGTTGCTGCTCAGCATCCCTTCTAATGAGCTATCCTGTGCAGTCTTAGGAGGATTCCCTTGTATGCGACGAGTCACTTTTCTCTTGCTTTGTTTTAGTGTGTCTTGAAGTGGTTTTTTTGTTTTGTTTTGTTTTGTTTTATTTTTTGAGGAGTCCTTTGGGCTTTCTGGATCTGGATATCTATTTCCTTTCCTAGATTTGGGAAGTTTTTGGCTGTTTCTTTGAATAAGCTTTCTGGCGCTTCTGTCTTTTCCTGGTGCTACCAATTGCAAGTCTATGTGCCTGAGGCACATTGAGACCAAATAATACCGAAACATCAGAGTTTGGAGCAGAGAAAAGTTTATTGCAAGTCTGTGCAAGGAGACAGGTGGCTCATGCCCCAAAAAATACAAACTCCTCAAAGGCTTTCAACTAAGCCCTTTTATAGGAAAGGTGAATAGGGGTATGGTTAGTTGTTGTAAACTTCTTAATATGGAATCCTTTGTTCTTGGCAGCTGTCCATGTAGGTCTGGTCATGGTCATGGTCAGGGTCAGATCACCATGTTCCTATAAACCTCCATCAAAGTAAATGTTAATTCTCTGTTCTGCAACTTTTTATGTAAAGGTGTAATATACAAGAAAGGGAAGGGGAAGTTTCCTAGTGTCACCAATGTGGCACAGGTTCAATCCCTGTGCCCTGTGTTTCCACCTGCTGTGGGCATGACCACAAAAAAAGAAAGAGAAAAAGAAATGGGGAGCATTTCCATGTGGTGCAGCAGGTTAAGGATCAGGCATTGTTGAAACTGTGGCACCTGGCCTAGGAACTTCTGTATGCCTTGAGTGCGTCTACAACACACACACACACACACACACACACAAAAGAAGGGAGGCATTAAATTCTATCTCTATGCTTCCTTGCAGCTTTTAATGCTTAATAATTCTCATAAGCAAAGTGACATTATTGCTCCTCATTTTGCTTGTCCAAGATCCCAAGCATCAACTTTTACCCTTTGAGATCTAGGGAGTCTCAGCATGGGCCAGTTTCCCTGCCCAGGAGCATTCGTCCAGCAGCCAGTCTGGTCCTCCCACCAGTGCTCAGACCCAGCTGAAGAGGCAGATCTCAGAAGGTGGTACCCTCCAGGCCAGGTCCCCAGACCCTGCCCAGCTATTATCACTGAGAGAGCAAGGCATCTAGGACCCAGCTGGCCCTCAGGCTCCTCAGGCCATGTACATGGCAGCTAGGTCCCAAGGACTGTATCCCAAGGAGACTGTCACAGCCATTAGGTTGCAGAAGTGGGGCTGGGGCCCTGCCAATGGGCAGCCAAGACAAGGGCTGTAGTGTTTGGCAGGACACAGCCCTCAGCCTGTTCCTGGGCCTTCCAGCTCACATGCTGGTGCAAGGCCATAGGGCCTGGAGGACCCCAGGGTAAAGGCCTTGATCTGCTTCTCACTGCACTCACTCTCTGCCTCAAGACCACTGTGAGGCTGACTGTTGGCAGAGTGAGAGCTCTGACTGTTGTGTGCTAATGGCTGTGTGCCCGCCACCCTATTACACTGGGACTCCCATGGTGCGTATCTTGGTCTATAGATCCCTTAAGCTTTCTTCATGCTTTTCATTCTTTCCCTTTTTTTTGCTTTTTAGGGCCACACTTTTTGCATACGGAAATTCCCAGGCTAGGGTTCGAATCTGAGCTGCAGGTGCTGGCCTGCACCACAACCACGTGGTATCTGAGCAGCATCTTCGACCTACACCACAGCTCACAGCAACACCAGATCCTTAACCCACCGAGCGAGGCCAGGACTCAAACCCACATCCTCATGGATACTAGTTGGGTTTGTTACTGATGAGCCATGATGGGACTCCCTTTTTCCTTTTTGTTCCTCTGACTAGATAATTTCAAATAATCTGTCTTTGAGCTCACTGACTCTTCTGCTTGAAGTACTCTGATGTTGAGTACCTCTATTGAATTTTTCAGTTCGGTTATTATATTCTTCAGTTCCAAGATTTTTGGGGGGTTCTTTAAAAAATTTTTTGTCTGTTGAAATTTTTACTTTGTCCATGTATTGTTCTCTTGATCTCAGTGAACATTTTTATTAACTCTTATTTTGAATTCTCTGTCAGGTAATTCATATATCTCCTTTTCATTTGGGTCTCTTACTGGAGCTTTATCTTGTTCTTTTGTTTGGATCATGTTTCCCAGTTTTTTCATTTTCTTTGACTCCTTGTGTTGGTATCTATACATTGGAAAAAACAGACATCTCACCTAGTCTTCATGGACTGGCTTCATACAAGGGAAAATCCCAGCCACTCAGCTTGGCAAGAGTTTCTAGGGCCATTTCAAACCTTTGTACTAGTCCAAAACCCCCATCTTTATTCTTAGCAAACCCCAGACAACTATTGTGTGCTAGGTCTTGTTAGCACTTTGAGACAGGTAAGACAGAAAAACAGTCCCTCTGATGGCACCTGGAAAAGTTGGAACATCGGACACATAGTCCAATATTTCCGTCTCTGGGGAGAAGCTGGGGTCCGTAGGTTTTTCTGTGCTGAGCCAGTTGGGGGGGGGCGGGGGGAGGGCGGCGGTGGTGAGAGGTTGAGTCCTTGTGTGCTGATCCAAACTGCTATCTTTGTTCTCAGTGGCCTCCAAGCATCAGGAGTATGTCAGGTAGAAGCAGGGTCCTTGGGTACTCCCCAGAAAAGTTAGAACATTAGCGGCATGGTTCAGCTCTTACCCTCCCCAGGGGAAAAGTGGGATCTGGGTTTTTTGCACCTGCTCATTCTGTACTGAGCTGGGGGAAGGGGTATGATGAATGGGTCTGTGGTAGACCAAACTGCCTTCTTTGCTGTCAGCAGCCACCAGGCACCTAGAGAATGTGGAGTCCCATCAACACTCTGAGATTAGCAAGACAGATGCCAGTTCTTCAGGCAGCACCCCCCAAATTGGAGCGTTAGACATACAATTTAGTCCTTTACTCCCATCCCCAAAGAGAAGTTTATTGCTGGGGTTTCTTGCCTATTGATGGTGCTGTGCCAGGGATAGGGATTACAGCAAAAGGCTGTATCAGATTTTACTACATGCTTCAGTGTGGCTTTTTTTTGTTTGTTTGTTTGTTTTGTTTTTTTCTCTCCACACTCCTGGGGTGTGGAAGCCTCTTGGCTGGTTTCTGGGTTTCACAGAGGGAATGGGTCCAGGTAGTATTGGTAGGTTAGCTTGTCCATGGCTTCCTGTTCTACCATGTTGCTGATGGTGCTTTCTCCATGTCTTTCCTTTATGAAAACCAAGTTCTTTAACCTTTACCATGTTTATCTTGATTTTTACTTTTTAGTTAAATGATGCTGATTTATTTTTTCCTCAGAGTCAAACTTATTAAAAAAACCCAAATCTATGATCACTGCCACCACTTATGGTACTTCTTTTTCATGAATTAGCCTACTCTTATCAGAAAAGGGACATAAACTCATAAACTATTAGAACTGAAAACCATTATGAAAACTATTTGATCAGTTCCATTTTCTTCAGTAGTAAGATGAAGGTTCCTAAAGAAATAATTAGGCAATGTGCTGACAGAAGGCTACCCAATTTTTGTTAACTTAAACATATGAACCCTGTGTGGAGCCCTAGTGGTATGCAAAGAACATCTGAATAATAAAGAAAATGGCTCCTATGAAGTTCATGTACTTTGTTTCATAAGAAAATATGTTACTGCCTTCAAGCCAAGGTTAATATTGTGATAAAGTTAGAGAGGTGTGTGTATGCTTTGAGAGAAGAGAAAAAAGAGATTCTACTAGTGAGCAAGTCAAGTTATGACAAATATTTAGGAAACATCAGCTAAGGCCATTATCCACATACAGATGGAATCATATAGAATTTGGCTTTATGTGTCTGGGTTATTTTACTTATTGTAATATCCTTCGCGTTCATCTATGTTATTGGAAATGGTACAATTTCCTTCATTTTAATGGCTGAGTAATAGTCCATTCGTCCATCAGTGGACACTTAGGTTGTTTCTATATCTCGGCTTTGCGAATAATGCAGTGATCACAGGAGTACATACACATCTCTTTGAGATACTGGTTTAATTTCCTTTGGTATATACCTACAAGTGAGATTGCAGGATCCTGTGGTAGTTTTATATTTAATTTTTTGAGGAACCTCATACTGTTTTTCTTTTTTCTTTTCTTTTCTTTTCTTTTCTTTTCTTTTCTTTTCTTTTCTTTTCTTTTCTTTTCTTTTCTTTTCTTTTCTTTTCTTTTCTTTTCTTTCTTTTTTGTCTTTGTCTCTTCTATGGCCACACCCGTGGCATATGAAGGTCCCCAGGCTAGGGGTCTAATCAGAGCTGTGGCCACCAGTCTACGCCACAGCCACAGCAACACCAGATCCAAGCTGCGTCTGCAGCCTATGCCACAGCTCGCGGCAATGCCAGATCCTTAACCCACTGAGCAAGGCCTGGGATCGAACCCGAAACCTCATGGTTCCTAGTCAGATTTGTTAACCACTGAGCCATGGCGGGAACTCCTCCATACTGTTTTTCTAGTAATAGCTGTACCAACCTACAATCCAGCCAACAGTGTACACGGGTTTCCTTTTCTCCACATACTCACCAACACTTGTTGTCTCATCTTTTTGATATAGTTGTCCTAAGAGGTGTGAAACGAAATCTCATTTTGGTTTTGCTTTGCATTTTCCTAATGATTAGTGATGTTGAGCACCTTTTTTGTTGTCATGTACATATTGCTCATTTGTATGTCTTCCTTAGAAAAATATCTATTTGGGTTTTTTTTGCTCACATTAAAAATCAGGTTATTTGGTTTTGTGGAGTTTTTTTTACTATTGAGTTGTATGAGTTCCATATATATCTTGGATATTAAACCCTTATCACATACATGAAGGTGAAGGTGATAGATGATGATAGATGACATTTTATAATCATTTGGTGTAATGTGCATAGTGTAGTCAATATATTAATATTAAATATTTGTTGACTCAGTTGCTACTGTAATTTTGGTGAATGCCTTAAGACTAGGATATTCTTACCAAAAGGTTTTTAGATTATTTCTTTTGTGTGCGCATGTATCTTTTTAGGTCTGCAGTCGTGGCATATGGAAGTTCCCAGGCTATGGGTTGAATCAGAGCTGCAGCTCCTGGCCTACACTATAGCCACAACAACACCAGATCCTTAACTCACTGAGCAAGGCCAGGGATCAAATCCACATCTTCATGGATACTAGTCAGGTTTGTTACTGCTGAGCAGAGTGGGAATTCCTATATTATTTCAATGTACTGGACTTTAAGTAGGATTGAAGCAAATCCTAGGAGTTTTTTCAAATTCTTTAGAAACTTTTTAATACTTTACTTAGAATTGAGCAGTTTTGGGATTGTTAATACTTAATTTTCAAATCATGAGGGTACGTGCTAAGATACAGATTTTGGATTTTAATTTAAAACTGACTTAAAGCTTGAAGGAAACTTAGATGTGACATAACAAATCATATTCCCCATTTTATAAATTTGGAACTGAAGAAGGCCCAAATTGCTTGAACTCTAGTAGTATTAGTTTCCTAAGACAGAAGCCTGGTAGTTGAGATTACCACCTTCTCCCTCACTTCTACATCCAGTTTGTTAGGATGCCCTATAAATCCTATTTCTAAAGTATATCTCTTTTCATTTACATGCTCAGCATCCTATCTTAGATTACTCATTCTTTTGGATTACTGCAGTGGTCTCCTTGTAGTCCTTTGACTTCCATTCTTCACTTCAATCCATTCTCTACACTGAAGTTACATAAGCTTTTAAAGTAAATCATGATAACTATGTTGCTTTAAAAGTTTTAATGACTTCTGGAGTTCCCATTTTGGTGCAGTGGAAACAGATCCAACTAGGAACCATGAGGTTGTGGGTTTGATTCCTGGCCTTGCTCAGTGGGTTAAGGATCTGGTGTTGCAATGAACTTTGGTGTAGGTGGCAGACATGGCTCGGATCTGTGGCTGTGGTATAGGCTGGCAGCTGTAGCTCTGATTTGACCGCTAGCCTGGGAAGCTCCATATGCCTCAAGTGCAGCTCTTAAAAAAAAAAAAAAAAAAGTTTTGGAGTTCCCGTTGTGGCTCAGTGGTTAATGAATCTGACTAAGAGCCATGGGGTTGCGGGTTCGATCCCTGGCCTTACTCAGTGGGTTAAGGATCCGGCTTTGCCGTGAGCTGTGGTGTAGGTTGCAGACACGGCTCGGATCCCGTGTTGCTGTGGCTCTGGTGTAGGCCGGCGGCTATAGCTCCGATTCGACCCCTAGCCTGGGAACCTCCATATGCCGCGGGAGGGGCCCAAGAAATGGCAAAAAGACAAAAAGAAAAAAGAAAAAAAAGAAAAGTCATTAAAACTTGTTTTCCTTTTTTTTTTTCTTTTTTTTAGCTATTTCTTGGGCCGCTCCCGCTGCACATGGAGGTTCCCAGGCTAGGGGTCTAATCGGAGCTGTAGCCGCCGGCCTACACCAGAGCCACAGCAACACGGGATCCGAGCCGCGTCTGCGACCTACACCACAGCTCAGGGCAACACCGGATCCTTAACCCACTGAGCAAGGGCAGGGATTGAACCCGCAACCTCATGGTTCCTAGTCGGATTCGTTAACCACTGCGCCACGACGGGAACTCCTTAATGACTTTTCAAGCACTTAATCAAAAATACAGTCTTTGTAACTTGGCTTTCAAAGCCCTGTGGAGTCTGTTCTTTCTCCAGCTCTATGTGCCATTGTCCCTCATGATTGCTTTTTCCAGCCACATGGACCTTTCTTAGTTCCTTCCCTTCCAATTTTGTTGGATTGGCTGCTTATTCATAATTTCATGTTCTCAGCCTAGCAGAAAGCCTGGCACATAGTAGATGGTGAATAAATACAGATGAATGGATGCATGAGTCATTGACTGACTGGATGTTACTGAGCCTTCATTTCCCATGTATAAATTGTACACTAGTACCCACCAGTGGTAATTGAAGATTCAGTGAGAATATGTGTGATAGATATTCCCTTTCCTTCTGCTGATTTTCCTTTGCTTACCCAGGATAATATAGTGGATTGTTCTTCAAGCTGTTTTCTGGTCAGTTATTGTTTCTGTTACTATTCGTTGTGGCTGGTGTTTATAATTCATTTCATTTATTGAAAATTTATACTGCATTAGTGTATGGATAATAGAAGAAAAGGTGTGTACCCATTGATAGATGATTACAAGTTTCTTCCTTAGAGTTAGGTTTGGCTCCATGTGAAAAGAGACTAAAAATCACAGTGATGTAAACGAGTTAGAACTACTTATTTCTCTTTAACATAAAAGTCAGGAACGAGGCACTCCAGGTCTTTTATGGCAGTTCTGACCCACAGGTCCTCAAGGACCCAGATCCCTTTTAGCCTGCTCTTCTACTACCCTGGACTCTGGCCCTTATTTGGTTTAAGATGGTGGCCAGTCACCCATTATTCCAGGATGCAGAATGGATATGCCACTTGTCCTAAAAGGAAAGTTTTCTGGAAGTGGTACAACTGAATTTTGTCCTGTGTCTCCTCGAAGGGAAGGGAGGCAGGGAAGTGTAGTATTCATCCTATGGGACTCTGTACTTAACCTAAAAACTTAAATGTTCTAGTTGAATGGAAAATGGCAAGAGTGGATGTAGAATATAGGTCTTTGCAAAGAACACATCAGATTAATATGTTAACATATTTAACATTATGTAGTATATAGTAATTAATATTAAAAGGTTAACAATTTGTTATTTATAATCATAACAAATGGTAGGGTGAAGCCACCTGAGATCTTCAGATAACATTGGTTGTCATTTTGGAGGTATGATTGAGTAAACATTTAAAAAATGAAAAAATTGTAAGTTCCCCTGTGATGCAGTGGGGTAAGGATCCAGGATCCTGTGTTGCTGCAGCTGTGGTGTGGGTTGCAACTGCTGCGACTGCTGCATGGTTTGATCCCTGGCCTGGGAACTTCCGCATGCCATGGGTGTGGCAAGAAAAAAACAGAAAAGAAAAGAAAAAAATGGCCTAGTTGATAAGTACATTACATGTAGAAAATTAAATCTGATCTTTTACAGGGATTTTGAACTCACCATTTTAAAAATACGTAGTCACATTTTTGCAGTGGCTGTACTAATCACAAGGAAATCTGACCAGTAGTCTAGAGAGCAGATATTCTTGATTCCCTTCCCCTTCCCTCTGTCCCATTTGCTTTTAAATCAGTTTATAAGACTTTTTCTGAAGTATCTAAACTGATGAGGCATGTAGCTCGAGAATTTTTCAGGAAACTTGAACTGTGAGAAATGTTTCTGAAACATGATTTGAACTCATTTCCTTGCCATCTTTTACCACAGGCTTTTTATCTTTTAATACTCAGAGTAGTTTGGCACAGAGTAGCCAATTAGCATACCCTAAGTAAAATATTTTATTCTGTAATAATCATCCTGGAGTTCACGGATTTGTAAGAGATAAGATGAGGTTTGAGTTGATTTTCTGTGCAGAAAGGAAAAATCATTTGTGTCAAGAAAAAAAAAATCATAACAAAATTGGGAACCTAAAAATAATCTTTCAAGATGTTAAATTTTTTTATCAGTAAGATGAAGTTTTTAAACCAGCTTTTCCATTAAGTGATTTTGTGAAGAGTAGGAGTAAGCTTTTGATAGGATCCAGTTTAGCATAAAGAATGTGGAAGGATTTTGAAGTTGTCAGGGTTGAAATTGTTGGCCTATTAAAAAGTTAATCTAATTTGGCCTAAAAAGTAAATGCCTTAAGAAAAAAGCACATCCTCTTACTGGTGTTACAGTGAAAAAAGAAAACAACAAAAAGCAATGTTGAACTTAAATTTGCACAATATTTGTCATAAGTTTTTTCTCCATTACTAGTTTCTTAAATACTTAGTTACCTGTCTCCTTTTCCTTTGAGATGTGAGTTCCTTGAGATTAGGGGCCTATCTCATTAAGTAGGAAATATAAAACAGTGCCATATGGTGCTCTTAACTTATATTTCAGTATTTTTATAATATAATAGTCATGGGCCAGTATTTTTTACCCTTTTCCTTTGCCTAGACTGTAAAATACAATGAATGTGAAGGAATGCACAAACCTATAGTCCTACTTCTTGCCTAAGTTTTACTGCTCCCTTCCTGTGACACTTAGTAAGCACTAGTCTGGTTACTAGAGTATAAAGCCAAGCTTCTGCCAGTCTCTTTAGAGGTGGGACACTTAGTAACTGAATGGGGGAAATCTCCAGATGCCAGCCTGAATCCCTCCAGTAGGGGAAGGTTGTCAGTAGCTCTTTTTTTCACTTTCTGGCTTCACAAAGATATCTTTCAACTACCCTAAATATCCATGATAATATTGTCTTTATTTTAAACTTCACTATGAATAATAACATTCATAAAGTAGATTCTGTTCAGTCTTTTAATAGATGTTGAAATGATGCACAGGAAGATTAAGTAACTTGCTCAGGGTCAAACAGTTAGGTTTGTTAGTGGGCAGCTCAGTTAGATTAGTTTGGCAACAAAGCCTGTCTTCTCAGTTGTTGCACTGTTACAGTATTTCTCCTAGGTAAAAATCTCTGTAGATTATTATTCTTAGAAATCTAAGAAGTGTGGACTCAGGGAATTTAAGTAGCTTGCCTAAGGACACAGCTAATAAATAATGGAATCAATTTGAATTTGAACTCCAGGTAGGCTGTTTCCTAAGCCTGGAGTTGGAGCTGCCATTCAGTACCCTTGTTCTGTGTGCCATCAACGTCTGCTTGTAAGCTGCTCTACTCATTCTGCTGCCCCTTCATGTCTCTCGTGTTCACATGATAAAAATACGTGACTCCTCTCCCCATTGTCTGTTAAAAATTTGCCACTCTAGTACAGTCTTGTGACAGAATTTATTTTGATGAAATTATTTATAGGTGGAAGAAATTGAAAGGAAACAAAATGTGTATAACACAGCCCCTGCCTTCAAGGAGCTTGCTTTCTTGTTGGGAAAAACCTAAGTATGGAAGTTGACCTAGAATAAGAAAACAAGATGTACCTGCTTAACTCTTAAGTTGGTGAACTTAATACACTGGATACTTTGGAACAAGTTAAAATTGTCTATATAAAAAGAGATTTTTGAGGGCTTTTTTGGGGGGAGGGGAACCTTAACAGTAGGACATAGGATATTGTTACTATAGTGGTTTCATTTGCAGGTGCTTCAGATATCAAGGTGATATTTTTTATTTGACCATGTGGTGATAGTTAACATCATTTTTGTGTGTCAAAATAGTCTTCAGTTTGGCTTAAAACCATTTATATATTTTAAAATAACTATGTGAGTCGTTAGCATATTTTAATATCTTGGTGCAGTTATGTTAGGGTGACAGGTTTTTTCATAAATTGATAGTTAATAGTTTGTGTTCTTAAACTCTGGCATTCTTACGTTATTTGCATCATGCTAGGTTTTTTTTTTTTTTCTTCTTCTTCTTATGCTTTGATAAGTAAACTGACTTAAACATGTGAGGTAACATTAGACCTAAAATACCTATTTAAAAATAACTTGTTTGGGAATGTTACCGCAGTAAATAGTTTGTTCCTTGTTACCTAAACTTTTCACAATCATTATAGGTAACTTGTCTTTTAAGATTATTTTTACAGTCTAGTATTAAAGGTTGTAAAGATCTTGAGAGAGTGTGTACGTACAATCAATGGAAGCAAAATAGATTAGAAAGAGCATGTGTTTGTAATTAGGCACAACTTTACTAATTTGCCTGAGTTTGGATATAATACTTAATTTCTAAGCAGTTTTGTCCTCTATACGATGGGAATGTAGCAAGATCATTGTGAATATTAAATGAGAACATATAACACTTAGCACATCACAAACGTTCAAGACTTAGGTTTATTCATTAAAATGCTGGTTGATAGAAGAACAGAGATTGAAGAGCAACCATGGTATTTTCTTTTTAATTTTTTGGTTGGGGAATATCCCCATCCTTAAAAGTAAACAGAGAAAGGGAGAGTAAGGAGAGAAACAGAAAGCCAACAATAAATTAGTTGTTTTTGATACTTATTTGTAGCTTTGGGATAATTTTATACAGAGGGAGACAATTTGTTTGCTTTGCGTTACCCTGTGCCTTTTCGAATTACAGATAATTTACTACCAAGGGCTTGAAACAATAGTTTTATGAAGCTGTTTAACAGATTTTAAGGCTTTATTCCATATCCAGATAGGAAGATAGAATTATTTCATTTCATTGTGAAATTCGAATGATCGATAGAATTTTAGAATTAGGATTTCTGAAATACGAAATTTTTTTTCTCTGAAAGTATGACTTGATTTATTAAATTCAACAACTTAGAAGTTGTTAGTAGACCTTAAATTTCTTTTGTTTAAACTTCTTTGCATTCTTGAAAACAGCATTCATCTAGTAGGTTAAAAAATGATCTTGGTAAAATAATAAAAAGAAAACCTTAGGTTCATGGTGTTTATATTCTCATGAAGTACTTCTTCATCTCTAGTTCTCTTTCATGGGTTTACTGCAGATGTTCTTACTGAAACTGTCACTTTAGGGTTAAACATTTGCTGTATTGTAACATACGAAAGCAGTTAAGCTGTTTGGGATTGTTTACTTGCTGAAACCAGTGTTAGTCAGCAGAGGCAGTACACCAGATTTCCTTGTGGCTTTTAGTGGAAAATGTTAAAAGCGCACTCATTTTTCAGTTATAGAATTTTTTAGTTTGATCTGGATTAGTCATAGAACTGGCATGAACCTTCTAATTGTGAAGGCTGTCCAAATGCACTATTTTTTTCTCCTGCTAGAGGAAGTTACATCCCGAGCAGTAGCTCAGCTCTCTGGTAAGTGTAACATGTGAGCATTACTAGGCATTTCATCCTGCAGTTCTGCAGTCTTTGCTCTTCAGACTGTTGCTCAGTTGGAATGCTTCTGTGGGGCCGATCCTGGGCTCCTCGATTTTTCAAGGATCTACTCATTTGGTGGTGTCTGTGGCGTTTTGCAAGATCATCTGAGGAACAGGAAAGCATCTAAAATTGACTGAAAAGGATAACTGTAGCGGTTTTCACGGTGGAAGGAAACTATATTGGCACAGAGGCAGATGACTGAATAAAGTAGTTGGCTCAAAGAAGATGCACAGTCTGCTGTTTTTTTCTCTGAATGAAGACTATTTAATGGAAGCTGTATTCATGTGGAGATCAAAGAAAACATTGGAGTGATAAACTACTGGGGTCCCCCCTCCCCTTTTTTTTAATGAAAAGCCTGAAGCAGTAATTTGAGCTCAAATGCCTTGTAATTCCTTCGCAGCCTGCCTGTTCCATTAGGATTCTCTGCTAACACTGTTTTTGCTGGGTGCCTGTGCCCTTTTACTGGAGCACCACAGACAACTGCCTGATGGAGGAGGAATGAACGCTGCGCCTCGCTTGTACTGTCCATGGGAATAAAGCTAACTGTGTTTCTTCTCTTACATGGGATATCTGGATTAATCAAGCCGTATTCCAGCACCAAGAGTCCTATTGTCTCTTGTGGTCTGACTCATCGCATGTAAATGTACTGCAGCTTTGCTATTAATGCAGACTGTTGTCTTTTTTCTTTCTCAAACACAGTAAGAATTGTCAACCTCTGAGCAACATTTTAAGAATTTGTGTTGAGCTCTTGGATATATTTTTTTCTGGATAGTATCTGCATCAAACCATTGAAACTGAAGAAATGAAGATAAATTAGAAGTGGAAACAGAATAGTGAGATTTTATTTTTTATTTTCGATTATAAGCAAGGCAGCTACTGGTAACTATATGACCTTGCAGGCAAGAGTGATCATCTCTGCCACAGCAGTTGTTTCTCATCTTACTCTGCAGTGTGTGGCATTGTTATCCAATGATCAAGTCAATTTCTGTGAAACAGAAAATGACTATTTTGGTAGGGGGAAATATTTTTAAATGAGCTTGTACTGCACTGTTTTAGTTGTTGACATATTGATGTGAAATTTCTTTTAAGTATTATAGCAACCCAACAAAAAAAAAAATAGAATTTTGTTGTTTTTAGGAAGTTACAAGTTATGTAGGTATAATTTTAAACTTCACTTTTTCCTATGGTACTTATTAACTTTAAAAAACCAGCTTCGCTGTTCAGAGAATGATTCAGAGTGTTGTACAGAAGAGGAGGAGGAAAAACTACTTGTGCTCTTCCAACTGTGACTTTTATCACATAGCTTAGAATTCAGTTTTTAAAAGAGCGAATGAGTCGAGTGTGTATTGTTGTTTTGGAGGAGGTAGAAGATGAGCCTCCTGCATTCATTTCTAAATTGCCACAGGAAAATAAATCCCTACATTCTTCACCTTCAGGAAATGTATTGGTAAGATACGAGAGTTTATGTATTTACTGTATTCTACTGAACTAGTAGGGTAAATTTTACTTTTTAAGAATAAATATTTCCACTAGTTTCATAAAGAATCCAAATGAAAGCCATATAAGTGTGTGAATATGATGCAATATTATGTGTGTATAAATGCACACATTTCTGATTTTCACTTTTTGAGATGTTTAGATATCACTTCAGACTTTGTCTCTTAATCTCTTAAAAATACTTTTAAAAATAATTTGAGAATAGTAGTTATAGCAACCATGTTTCTGTTTTCACTTTGTGGTTTTAAAAACTGATGTAACAAGAATGAGGAAATGTATGTTATAGGAAAGGTTGACTACTGCCAGCAATACTGAGGCACAGCCTTTTAGAAAGTAACGGATTTTATGTACTTATATGCACAGCTGTAATATGAAAAGGAATCAGACTTAATCTTTAACCTTAACTTGAATACTGTTGTTTAATTGGTATAATAACATACATTATTAGAGAGGCTATGTCATTGATGAAGAAATTTTTGTATTTAGACAGGCACTTGTCTGCCCCTTCGTGTTATTCAGGTATACAGTAATTTTTGGTCTTTGAATAGTGTTGATTTTCATCAACTACCAGGTTTTCTTTCTTTGGATTTTTATCTTTATACATGTAATGCTAACCATGCAAATTACTTTGGTGCCCTAAACAGAACTTTTCAAGGAGGCCTTCTTTCTTGGGCTTCCACATGGACTGATAACTGCATGTCTGACAAGTTGTGTCCCACAAGTAGATATTGAGATGTCTCACTTGTATTTGAAAGAGACATCCTTTTTGTCAGATACGTAAGTAAAAGGCCTGCACTCGTAAAATAAAATCTGATTATACTTATTATACTACCTAATTTTGGTCATGCTGAATTGATTTTTTTTTAATTAGGCCTTCTTTTATTTCCAAGGAAGACTCCTATACTTTCATGCAGTTTGACTTCATGAAACTTGATTCATGTCAAAAGCCAAGTGATCATTATTATGATACGGAAGAAAAAATTTAGTTTTTTCTTGTGGTGTGATTAATGTTTTTATTACTCTCTTGTATTTTAGCCATCACTGGTGCAAGCTATATTTAATGGAGATCCTGATGAAGTTCGAGCACTAATATTTAAGAAAGAAGATGTTAACTTTCAGGTAAAACAATTTCACTGATACCAGCCTTGAAATCTACTTTAAAAAAAGCTCTTTCCTAGAGTTATGATTTTTGTTAAAAGACATAACAATTCTATAATGGCTGTTTTAAACAAGGGTAGAAGTGACTTGAAGCAAAAAAGAAGGGACTGAACATAAATATTCAGGGTAATGGCTAAAACACAGGAAAACTAGAAGTCAGTCGGCATTTTGTTCCTCCAGCTTTTTTTACTTTGAAAATTTTCACAGGAGAGTTGGAAAAAATACTCTGAATACCCATAGATCCAGCATTGATAACATTTGACACATTCTTTGCTTTCTCTTCCATATTTATACAGATTATATTTATACTACACATATATTTTTTCTTTCTTTTGCTGAATCCCATTTAAAAATAAGTTAAAGACATCATGAGACTTCACTCTTAAATATTTGTGTGCATTCGAGATGAGAGTTCTTTTTTGTGAACTTGAAATAAGAGACATGTCTATTTGTAATATATCTAGCTTGATTATGAAATCAAATTTGCTTTCTGTAAATAATCATGCTAAACATTATACGCGAAGACTTATCTGTTGGGTCTTGTAGTAAATAAAGACATAGTATTTGAAAATTCTCCAAACTTTTAAAGATACAGTGAATTTAACATTCAGCACTGACATGAGGGATAATTTTAGAGAGTGGATAATATCCTTTGTATATGGTTCTCCAGTGGCCAAACTTTCCTTAATTTACCAAATTAATTATAAGATCAAATTTATTGATATATATTTTTTTATTGGAAGTAAATGTTTTCAGTACCTTTTTCATACATAATTCATTTCTCTGAATGATGGAGGGTGGGGAGAGGTCATGATTCATAAGATCCCTATAGCAACTGCAAAACAGATGACCTGGAATTGATTGGTTGTTTTTAAGAAAGCCATGCCCTTGCAAGCTCATCACCAGCTCTCATCTTTCCCCTGTTCTTTCAGCAGTACTACTGTGACCACTTGATGTTAAATAGAGTATTTATCATATTTTTAAGGGTTGAATAATATGAATAGATTTGAATCTTTAGCTAAAATGGTTCATTCTAACATTGGATAGTAATAAAAATGCTATCATTATTTTTTTTTTCCTTAAACCTTCCTAAGTGAATTGTGTTTAAGTTTATATCTATTGGAAATGAGCACCTCATTCAAGATTTCTTTTCAATGGAGTATTGGTCACTTTACCTAATTTGGGTATCCTGGAGTCTGCTTTTCCTAAGACAGAAAATAATTATAGAAATATAGACTTAGGAAAAGAAAAATACTTTTAATATAGTTTAATGTTTAACTATACTTTTTTGGGTTGTTTTTGGTTTGCTTTAAACAATTAACAAATCTCATCTCATAATGCTACTTACTATGGTGTTTTATTTTTTTTTTTTAATTTTAATGAGTGGGAGTAGTGGTGACAGGTTTTTTTTTTCATTTTTTTTATTACTCAAATGAATTTATCACATCTGTAGTTGTATAATGATCATAACAATCTGATTTCACAGGATTTCCATCCCACAGCCCAAGCACATCCCCCCACCCCCCAAACTGTCTCCTCCAGAGACCATAAGTTTTTCAATGTCTGTGAGTCAGCATCTGTTCTGCAAAGAAGTTCCGTCTGTCCTTTTTTCAGATTCCACATGTCAGTGAAAGCATTTGATGTTGGTGTCTCATTGTATGGCTGACTTCACTTAGCATGATAGTTTCTAGGTCCATCCATGTTGCTAAAAATGCTGGTATTTCGTTCTTTTTGATGGCTGAGTAATATTCCATTGTGTATATGTACCACATCTTCTGGATCCACTCCTCTGTCGATGGACATTTAGGTTGTTTCCATGTTTTGGCTATTGTAAATAGTGCTGCAGTGAACATTGGAGTACATGTGTCTTTGCGAGTCATGGTTTTCTCTGGATAGATGTCCAGGAGTGGGATTGCTGGATCAAATGGTAGTTCTATGTTTAGTTTTCTGAGGAATTTCCATACTGCTTTCCACAGTGGTTGCACCAATTTACAATCCCACCAACAGTGTGATAGGGTTCCTTTTTCTCCACATCCTCTCCAGCACTTACTGTTTGTAGACTTGGATGATGGCCATTCTGGCTGGTGTAAGGTGCTTACCATGGTTAATTCCTCTGTCATTACACAGTCTCATTATAGCCAGCTGCTTTTCTGCTATAACAGTCATATTATCTTACATTTTAAAAAATTTATTCAAAAATCATGTTTGAACATCAGTTTATTCTGCTGGGATGTCCTTGGGAGCTATTGTGTATGCGTAACCAGTGTGTGACCCTACCCCCCAACTTTTATGACTTTTATTCTCTACTTTTCTATTTACAAATTCTTTGCTTACTTTTAAAACATCATTTCTTCACATCTCCTAGCTTATTCTCTTACTCTGAAACTTAGGGCAGATCTAAAAGCTTGATTAGTACTTGAAATCAGTGGACCTTTCTTGAAGGTGACTTTATCTTTAATGATTCATGTTTTTTTGACAAAATATTTTTATGGTTACTTTTAGGCCTATTGTGATTCTTAGTAGTTGAGAGTATTGTCGTAAGATTTGTTCATTCTTTGGCTATTCTAATTTAGTGTGGCTTTTTTTTTTCCTTCCTATTTTTGTTCTCCATGATAGGGATTGCATAGAGTTTTAAGAGGCAGGTATGTATGTTTGTGTGCAAGTGTGTGTAATAAAACTTACACTGTTTTATAATATAAAATTCATTCACTCTTGATAGGTAATAAAATATTTTTAAGCTTTATGTCAGTGTGACAGTGGTATCTTTCTAAAATTATTTAAATGAGTAAGAAAATATCTGACTTTTTGAAACAAGTTTTTTTAAAGTTATTGTACATTTTCAGAATGGCTATAAGAGTTCAGATTTGTTTCTGTACTGTTAAATAAGCATCATTATTATTTTATTTTTATTTATTTTTTATTACTCCAATGAATTTATCACATCTGTAGTTATATAATGATCGTCACAATCCAGTTTCACAGGATTTCCATCCCACAACCCAAGCACATCCCCTCACCCCCCAAACTGTCTCCTCCGGAGACTGTAAGTTTTTCAATGAGGTTAGCTTCTTCAGTCATAGTCTCAGTTTTTGAATACCGTGAACCTACTAAATAGCACCTAATTGATTTTTTTTTATAGGCTAATTTAAGGTATTATGCATTTATATTATTTGGTCTTTTATTGGAGCTAGTTGAGATGACTTCACTAGAGAATACTGGAGTTTTATATTTAGAGACTTTGGGCCACAAGTAATTAAGTACATGAGTAAATATAGGTTTATTGTAAATTAATCCAGAACAAGGGGGTTGAGGGTGGTTAAGGTGGTAATATCAGAGCTCTGGTCTGGCTTCTCTGTGAGACTCTTGTTCTTCTCTTGGTAAAGGGATGACCATTGCTTCCTGTACTTAAGACAAACCACCAGAGAAGGTGAACCTCCCCCTGTACATTTCCTTTTTTTTTAATGGAGCAAAAACATCTTTTCCAGAATCTCCACAAAACTGCCCCTGAAGTTTCCTTGGTTACAAGGCCACCCTAAACCAATCTACCAACAGATGTAGAATGGGATTACCTCTTTTGCTTATTTAGATCATTGTTCTCTTTTCACCTAGTTGGTCTGCCGGAGTGAGAAGAGACTCATCACCATTCCATATCTGGGGAAAATCATTTTCAGGAAGGAATAAAGGGGAAATAGTTGTTGGGATAGGTAACCTAATAGAAGAGGATTTTTGATTGCCTAAAATTAATTGAAATAGCAAAGTTTTGGAAAAATAAGTCACTAGGATGTGGAAGAAACACTATAAATCAAAGGTGAAACAGTCAAAAAAAATTTCAGGGCAGGTTCATATGTGTAGTAGCAGCTGGAATAGAAGTTGAAAGACCTAAGTGCTTTTGTCTACTTATCCTTATTAGCTAGCTATGCTTTGTGAACAAATCTGTTCAACTTATTAGGACTTAGTTTTCTTTTGTTGCAAGATGTGTGGGCTTACATTAATGGCCTTCAAGATGTTTTCACATCCCAAATTTGGGATGCTCTACAAATTCCCAGTGACCTTGAATAATCTCCTGCTTTTGCCCAGAAGGTTTCATTTATATTTCCAAATTTATGTGGCCAAAATAGTAATAATAATTAAATGCCTTCCCCTAGAATTTAGCAGAACTTAATGCCATGTTTTGGATTCCAAATAATATAATTTGAAATATTAATAGCACATTTCAGAGGAAAGATTTGATTTTGTAAGAAAATTTTCTGCAAGTGGAAAATTTTTTTTCAATCCAGAGTGATAGAAATTGGTGTTAATTTATTTCAGAGACAGTGATATGACTAAACCGTTTAATGTTACTTGTTTTAACTCTCACAACTATCTTATGAAGTTGGTATGTTAACATTTCTATTCAACCACTAGGTGACAGAATTAAAACTCCGAAAGTGTATAACAGAACATGAATTTGAAAATATGTAGACTTGATAGAAACTGGGGAAATAAAAAAGTAAATTGGAAAGAAATATTTTTCTTTTGTCAAATAGTGCCATAAAGTAATAATGGTTTAAAAATAGAATTTTCCCCCTAAAAGTTACGTCTACATTTTGTTGACTCCTGACCTTTATAGTGCAGATGTGATTCTAATTTTCAAGTGCTGTTAAATTTTAAGATTGCAAATGAGTGAATAAACAAGTCTCCTTTAGTGCCCCCCTCCCCTTTTGACTGGATAAAAATGTCATTAAGAGTTCTCTGGTGGCTTAGCAGTTAAGGACTTGGACTTTTCCCTGCTGTGGCTTGTTTTCACTACTGTGGCTTGGATTTTGATCCCTGGCCTGGGAACTTTTGTATGCTGCAGGTGTTTCCCCCCCCCCCCCCAAAAGAATGTCATTTAAAGTAGTATCAAACTAGGGGTGATTATAATGCAACCAAGACTGTTTTTAGTATTCAAAACAGGGAAAGTCTTAGATTTTGACTTCTGGGACTATGACCCTTTTTAAACTCGAAAGAGTTTATTTAAGAGCTAGTTAGTAGATCTTGCCTATATCATATAAACTTGATAATTTTGAAATGTTACTTTGTATATTTTATACAAGTTTCTGAATGGTTTCTGAATTTAGATATACTTCTTCATTCAAAATATTTTGGGATTGATTTTGCCAAAGTAATCTTCAAAATTATTAACGTCTTTTAAGCTTTCAAAAATATCTTTTGGGATCCATTGAAATGATGATGCTTTTACTTTGTCAGATGAAGTGTTTGGCAGATATATACATGTATGTGTATATATATGTGTATGTACATCCTACAAGCAGATCATTCTTTTTCATTATTGTTGCAAGAGGATAGTTGGCAGTTAACACAAAGTAGTCAACTCTCAGTTCACACAGGTTGCCTGAAATCTGTCCACCCTCATTCTTCACAGTGTTCTCTAGTCTTTTCTGGAAATTAGCAGGAAGTGCTCTAATCTTTAATAAATCTTTCTTGTGATCACACTTTGCGTCTACTGGCTGTCAATATTCCAAGCTGCTGATGTGCCTAAAGAGGTTCTTACAGTTACTTGAGTTTATGTGCAGTCTGTCCTCAAATACACGGTCTTCTGTAGCTACTCACAGAAATTCTTATTGGAGCCCACAAACCTTTAGCCCCATCTACTCCACCCAATTCTCAGCTGACTTCCATGGTGTGAAAGGGAGAAGAAATGGAGAAGAACTAGCTTAGCTTCCACCCAGGAGAGGGCTGCCCTGTTGTTTCTTCATTCCTGGAAACAGTACCTCCCCTCTGCTCTCGCCATTGCTTCTGCATGTCAACCAAGGATTTTTATAATTTCTTCACCAGTGTTGAGGTTCCCCCCACTATCCACAAATGAGCATACGTCCCATGTCATTATGACTAAATGACTATTATGGTGGTCCTGAAACAAAAGAGGTTTTGGCCAATGAAACTAGCTGTTTTTTCAGCTAGCACCTGACAGTAACTTTTGTATTCCATTCATTGTTTTTTATTTACCATAAATGTTTCTCCATTTTTTTTCTTTTTTAAAATTTTTCTTTTAAGGGCCGCACCTGCAGCATATGTAAGTTTCTAGGCTAGGGGTTGAATCAGAGGTGTAGCTGTGGCCTACACCACAGCCACAGCAACACTGCATCCAAGTCATATCCACAACCTATGCCACAGCTTGCAGCAGTGCCGGATCTTTAACCCACCAAACAAGGCCAGGGACCGAACCTGCATCCTCATGGATACTAGGTTGAGTTTGTAACCTGCTGAGCCACAACAGGAATTCCTCCATTTTCCTTTTTTCATCCCCAATATATTTGGGGAATCAGTCCATACCAGCTAGAGAGAGCTTCCTTATTTTTCTTTATAGTCTTGTAGTTTTGCACTCATATGTCAGTTTATTTAAACTATCCCCCTCTTGGAGGGCATTTGGGTTTTTTTTTTAAGTCTTGCTAGTTGGCAATAAATGATGGGCAAGTAAAAATTTTTGAATATTTGTGTTTATTATGAATTATTTTAAATATATTATCAACTTCCGAAATAGACTAAATGTCCTCTAAGTTCTTTATTTGAAGCAGTTTTAGTGCATATATATATATATATGTGGTGGTGGGTAAATAATGATAATGATAGTTATATAGTACAGCAAAAATGTCATAGATTATGTACTGTATATCAGATTGAGCTGAAATTACTAATTGGCCTGAAAGGTCTCAGGTAGCACCTCAGCCTGTTTTTTACTGTGTGTAATTGACATGCAGTAAATTGCATGTATTTAAAGTGTATGATTTTCTAAGTTTCGACATATGTGTACACCAATGAAACCATCACGACAGTCAAGATCATTAACATTCCCACCATTCCCAAAAGATTCCATTTGCCTCCGACCTCGGATCTGCTTTGTGTCACTGTAAGTTAATTTGAATTTTCCAGAACTTTATATAAATGGAGTTATATAACATATCCTCCTTTTGGCTAACTCTTTTCACCCAGCATAATTATTTTGACATTTATTCATGTAGTGGCATGTATAAATATTTCATCACTTTCTGTTGCTTAGTATACCATTGTATCGATATACACAGTTTATCCACTCACTTGTTGATAGAGTTTGAGTTGTTTTTCTTTTTTCATCTATTGCATATAAAACTATTGTGAAGATATGTCTATAGGTCTTTGTATGATCATATGCTTTCCTTTCTTTTGGGTAAATATCTAGTGGTGGAATTGCTGGACTATATGATACATATATGTTTTAACTTTTTTAAGAAACTACCAACTATTTCTAAATTGATTGTACTATATACATTCCCACCAACAGGTTATGAGAATTCTAGTTTTTTCTGCATCCTACCAATATTTGGTATGATCAGTCTTTTTTTTTTTTTGTCTTTTCTAGGGCCGCACTTGGGGCATATGGAGGTTCCCAGGCTAGGGGTCTAATGGGAGCTGTAGCCGCTGGCCTATGCCACAGCCACAGCAACACAGCAACGCGGGATCCGAGCTGCATCTGCAACCTACACCACAGCTCACGGCAACACGGGATCCTTAACCAGGCCAGAGATCAAACCCGAAACCTCATGGTTGGTAGTCGGATTCATTAACCACTGAGCCACAATGGGAATGCCGTGGTCAGTCTTTTCTAATCTTAAACATTCTAATAGATGAGTATCTCACTGTCATTTTAGTTTCCATTTCTGAGAAAACTGGTGACTTTGAGCATCTTTTCACTGCTTCTTGGCCATCTTTATATCCTTTATGAAATGCCTTTTCAAATGTTTTTGCTAGTTTTCATTGGACTGTTTTCTTACTCTTGAGTTTTTTGTTTTGGTTTTTTTGTTTGTTTGGCCATGCCTCTGGTATGTGGAATTTCCTGGGCCAGAGATTAAACCTGCACTGCAGTTGTAACCTATGCCATAGCTGTGACAACACTGGATCCTTAACCCTCTGTACCATGAGGGAATACCCTCTTACTCTTGAGTTTTGAGACTTCTTTATATGTTCTGGACACAAGTCCTCAATCTGTGGCTATGTTTTCAATCTCATAAGGGGAGCAGAGTTTTGGGGAGCAGAAGTTTAAAATGTTGACGATGTCCAGTTTATCAGTTGTTCCTTTTTTGGGTTTTGGTTTTGGTGTGATGTGTCTAAAAAGATCTCTATCTCACTATCACATAGAGTTTTTCATCTAGAAGTTTATAGTTTTAAATTTCACATTTAGATCTAGAGTCTATTTTGAGTTAATAATTGCATGTAGTACGAAGTATATATCAAAGCTTACTTTTTTATATATGGAAGTCAGTTGTACATATATGTAGGGGGTCTATTTATAGACTTGGTTATGTTCCATTGATTGTATTTGTCTGGCTTAATGCCAGTACCACACTGTTACGATAGTTTATAATAAGTCTTGAAATCACCAACTTTTTTCTTTTTCATAATTGTTTTGGCTATTCTGGGTCCTTTGGATTTTAATGTGAATTTTAGAATCGTCTTGTCAGTTTCTAGGGGAAAAAAAGAAATTGGGATTGTGTTGATCTGCAGATCAACTTGGCAGAAATTAACATGTTGGCAACACTGAATTTTCTAACCTATGAACAAACTATATCTCTCCATTTATTTAGGTCATCTAAAAATTTTCTCAGCAAATTTTATAATTTTACTTTTATAGCTTTTGTCACATTTATCCATGTTTTATAAATTTTCTTCCTACTGTAAATGTTATTTAGTTTCAAAATAGGCTAATTATTCTCCACTCCTGAGGTAAATTTTTCCTGAGTAGTCTGCCCAAGGCTCCTAGCCTGGCTGGTAGGAACAGGACACTGTTCCCTCTAACTTGGCAAAAATTGGTGTTTTGTTGTTGGCGGTGTGTGTCTGTGAATGAGTGAGAGAGAGAGAACTTATGTATTGCAGTAATTTGTGGCTCTCCAGAGAGCTAACGTGTATAAATCAGGTATACAGTGGTATTAGAATTTCATAGGAGCAGTTGGGGAAAAAAATCTAAAAAGGCTCTTGGACAGGGTGATGAGGGAAAAAAGGTTGAGAAATACTGCTTTCATTATTTTGGATGGTTCCTTTCACCAGTCTCCTATGGTATTCTTACACACATGTGCTGCTCAGTATTTAGTGGATTTCATGAGGGGATATTCTGTAGGTCTCTGGGATTTCTCTCCTTGTACCATCCTCCCAACTGTTCCTATCCTGAGAATTGTAGCCCTTTGTTCCCCCAAGACTGTCAGCTCTGTCTCTTCAACTCAGGGAAATATGCCTATTAAAATTTTATATAGCTCTTTAAAAGCCATTGAGAAGCATTTTATCAGTTGAAACAGTTGACTGACATTCCATTGTTTTCACACTTAAACCTTACATATTTTGTGAAATGGTAATTTTCTATTACAGTCCAGCAGTATTGCATTTGATAATTAAAAATGCCCAATCATAGGAGTTCTCTTGTCGTGCAGCAGGTTAAGGGTCCATTTTGGGTCATTGCTGTGGTGCAGGTTCAGTCCTGGCCCAGGAACTTTCATATTCTGTAGGCACAGCCAAAGAAAAAATTACCCAATCACTTCTGCTTTCTCTTACTCTTCTAGGACTCGGTATTGTTATGTAATTTTATTTTTGTTTTATGAAAAGCAAGTAAGCCTTAGCCTAGGAGTATCTGATTAGTGCTAAATTTGAAGAGAGAGTAAGTTCAGTATTTAAGAGGATGCTCTGTGGGCTTGTCCTTTTAATGTTAACTACTGATAAAGCAATGTCTAGATTACAACATGAATTAGTACTAGATTCAAAACTTCCTAATAGAATTTGCCTCAGGGCAAGAATCCTGCCTTCCATTTTGTAAGATAGTTAGCACTGGGGAGGGATTTTAGAGATCTAGTAGTTAAATCATCTGTTATTGATGAGGCAAAACTAAGACCCGTAGAGTTTATTTGATTTGATTTGATCACTTCCATTTATATATTCTTTCTGTCACATCATGTTCCATTCATCACAAGTGACTAGATATAGTTCCCTGTGCTATACTACAGAATCTCATTGCTTATCCACTCCAGATGCTATAGTTTGCATCTGCTAACCCCAAACTCCCACTCGATTCCCTACCCCTAAGCAACCACAACTCTGTTCTCTATGTCCATGAGTTTGTTTCTTTTCTGTAGATAGGTTCATTTGTGCCTTATATTAGATTCCAGATATAAGTGATACCATATGGTTCTCTTTCTGACTTCCTTCACTTAGTATGAGTCTCGAGTTCCATACATGTTGCTGTAAATGGCATTATTTTGTTCTCTTTTATGGCTGAGTAGTATCCCATTGTGTGTATGTACCACATCTTCTTAATCCATTCATCTGTTGATGGACATTGAGGTTGTTTCCATGTCTTGGCTGTTGTGAATATGCTGCAGTGAAAGTTTTTTCAATGTATCTTTTTCAGTGAAAGTTTTGTCCTGGAGTAGGAATTGCTGGATCATATTGTAAGTCTACCTTTAGTTTTAAGCAACAGGCATTTATTAGTTCACAGTTCTGTAGGGCAGAAGCCCAGGTTTGGTGTTGGCTGAGTTCTCTGCTCAGGGTCTCTCATAAAGCTGAAACCAAGGTGTCCATGGAACATGTTCACAACAAGAGGCCAAAGAAAGAATTCCACATCTAGGCTCATCCAAGCAAAATTTGGTTCCTTGTGGTGTGAGATTGAGGCTCCAATTTTCTTTCCTGTCAGCCAGGAGTGTCCCTCTGACAGTCTTGGGCACATAATTATCCCCTCCATCCTTAAAGCCAGCTAGCAACAGAGAATCGTTCTGACATAACAGAGACTACATCTGGTTTTTATTCATTCATTTCTAACAGTTTTTAAATGGCTGCTACTTACAGTTGGCCCTCTGTATCCATGGATTAAAAATACTTGAGAAAAAAAAGTTCCACAAAGTCCCCAAAAAAGCAAAACTTGAATTTGTCCCAGGTCAGCAACTACTTACATTGTATTAGACATTGCAAGTCATCTAGAGATAATTTAAAGTGTCAGGAGGATGGCTTATACAAACATCAAGAACAATACCATTTTATATAAAGGACTAGTTGAGTATCCACAGATTCTGCCTCAATCCTCCACGGATACTGAGGGATGACTATACTGGGTATAAGTACACATAATTCAAACAAGGTCCCTATCTCCAGAGAGTTACAGAATATGGCACAAGTCAATTAATATGAGTGTTACAAAGGAGAAGTTCAGAGTGCTACAGACATCTAATTAGGCTGACATCATACTACTTGGAGGACCAGGAAAGGTATTCCAGAAGCCTTCTATTATTTTTCTACTGCTACATAACAAATTCCATAAGCATAGCAGCTTAAAGCAACATTTAGTTTTCTGAGTTACCTCCATACTGTTTTCCGTTGGTTGTACCAACAGTGAAGGAGGGTTCCCTTTTCTCCACACCCTCTCCAGCATTTGTAATTTGTAGACTTACTGATGGTGGCCATTTTGACCAGTTTAAAGTAGTACCTCATGGTAGTTTTGATTTGCATTTCTCTAATAATTAGTGATATTGAGCATTTTTTCATGGGCCTGGTGGCCATCCATATGTTTTCTTGGAGAAATGTCTATTCAGGTCTTCTGCCCATTTTTCAGTTTGGTTGTTTGTATTTTTGCTGTTGAATTTATGAGCTGTTTGTATATTTTGGAGATTAAGCCCCTGTCAGTTGCATCATATGCAACTATTTTCTCCCACTCCCTAGGTTGTCTCTTTGTGTTTTTTGTTTGTTTTTGTTTGTTTGTTTTATGGTTTCCTTTGCTGTTCAGAAGTTTGTAAGTTTGATTAGGTCCCATTGGTTTATTTTTGTTTTTGTTTCTATCGCTTTGGGAGACTAACTTAAGAAAACATCTGTATGGTTGATGTCAGAGAATTTTTTTTTTTTTTTTTTTTTTTTGTATTTCCTAAGGCCGCCCCTGTAGCATATGGAGGCTCCCAGGCTAGGGGTCTAATCAGAGCCATACCCGATGGCCTATGCCACAGCCACAGCAACTTGGGATCCGAGCTGCGTCTGTGACCTACACCATAGCTCACGGCAACGGCAACACCGGATCCTTAACCCACTGAGCAAGGCCAGGGATCGAACCCACAACCTCATGGTTCCTAGTTGGATTCGTTAACCACTGAGCCACAGTGGGAACTCTGATGTCAGAGAATGTTTTACTTGTGTTCTCTTCTAGGAATTTTATGGTGTCGTGTCTTATGTTAAAGTCTTTAAGCCATTTTGAGTTTATTTTTCTGAATGGTGTGTGGGTATGTTCTAGTCTCATTGACTTATATGCAGCTGTTCACTTTTCCCAGCACCACTTACTGAAAAGACAGTCTTTTTCCCACTTTATATTCTTGCCTCTTTTGTTGAAGATTAATTGACTGTAGGTGTCTGGGTTTATTTCTGGGTTGTGTATTCTGTTCCATCGGTCTGTCTGTTTTTGAACCAGTACCACACTGTCTTGGTTATTATAGCTTTGTAATACTGTCTGAAGTCTGGGATGGTTATGCCTCCTGCTTAGTTTTTGTTTCTCAGTATTGCTTTGGTAATTCTGGGGTTTTTTTTATGGTTCCATGTAAATTTTTGAAGTGTTTGTTGTAGTTCTGTGAAAAATGTAGTGGATAATTTGATAGGGATTGCATTGAATCTGTAGATTGCTTTGGGTAGTATGGCCATTTTTATTATATTAATTTTTCCAGCCTAGGAGCGTGGAATGTCTATTTCTTTGAATCCTGTTTACTTTCCTCGATTAATGCTTTATAGTTCTCAGCATATAAGTCTGCCACCGCCTTATTTTTATTCCTAGGTATTAATTTTTAGGGCTGTGATTTTAGAAGGTATTTTTGTATTCCTTTTCTGATATTTCATTGTTAGTATAAGAAATGCAACTGATTTCTGAATGTTAATTCAGCTACTTTGCTGAATTTGTTGATCAGTTTGAGTAGTTTTTGTGTGGAGTCCTTAGGGTTTTCTATATATAGTATCGTGTCATCTGCATACAGTGACAATTTTACCTCTTCTCTTCCAGTTTGGATACCTTTTACTTCTTTTGTTGGTCTGATTGCTGTGGCTAGGACTTCCAATATTTTGTTGAATAAAAGTGGCATCCTTGTCTTGCTCCAGGTTTAGCAGCAAGGGTTTCAGCTTTTCTTTCTTGAATATTATATTTGCTGTGGGTTTGTCATAAATGGCTTTGATTATGTTACGTTCCCTCTATACCCACTTTGGTAAGAGTTTTTATCATCAGTGGATGTTGGACTTTGTCAAATGCTTTTTCCACATCTATGATCATGTGGTTTATGACTTAGCTTTTGTTAATGTGGTGTATGATGTTGATTGACTTACGTATGTGGAACCTTTTTTGTGAACTTGGGATGTATCCCACTTGGTTGTGGTGTATGATATTTTTAAATATGTTGTTGGATTCAGCTAGCTAAAATTTTGAGAACTTTGCATCTCTATTCATCAAGATATTGGCCTATAATTTTCTTGTTTTGGTAGTATCTTTGTCTGGTTTTGGTATTAGGGTGATGTTGCCTTCATAGAATGTCTTTGGGATTATTCCTTCTTCTTCAGCTTTTTGGAAAAGCTAAGAAGGATGAGCATAAGTTCTTCTTTCTATGTTTGGTAGACTTCGCCTGTGAAGGTATCTGGTCCTGGACTTTGTTTGTAGGCAGTGTTTTTATGACATATTCAATTTTATTTCTAATGATCGTTGATCTATTTCAATTGACTTGTTTCTTCATTCAGTTTTGGTGGGCTGTATGTCTCTAAAAATTTGTCCTTCTACATTGTCAAATTTGTTGGCATATAATTGTTCATAGTATTCTCTCCTGGTTTTTTTTGTATTTCTG
Source organism: Phacochoerus africanus (assembly GCF_016906955.1). Lineage (NCBI taxonomy): Eukaryota > Metazoa > Chordata > Mammalia > Artiodactyla > Suidae > Phacochoerus > Phacochoerus africanus. The sequence goes on along the minus strand of NC_062544.1, from coordinate 83,486,584 downwards.
CAGTACCTGTTGAGATTTCTCCATTTTCGTTTCTTATTTTGTTTACTCGAGTTCTTTCTTTTACTTGGTAAGTCTGGCCAGAGGTTTGTCAATTTTGTTTACCCTTTCAAAGAACCAGCTCTTGGTTTCATTGATTTTTTTTTTTTTCTATTGTTTTTCAACTCTATTTTATTGATAACCTCTCTGATCTTTTATGACTTCCTTCCTCCTGCTGACTTTGGATTTTGTTTGTTCTTCTTTAATTCTTTTAGGAAGTATGTTAAGTTTTCGACTTGAGATTTTTCTTTTCTAAGGAGGGTCTGTATTGCTATGAACTTACCTCTAAGCACTGCTTTTGCAGCATCCCATAGATTTTGAATGGTTGTGTTTTTATTATCATTTGTCTCAAAGTATTTTTAAATTTTCCCTTTTGATTTCCTCATTGACCTGGTTTTTTAGTAGCATATTGTTTAGTCTCCATGTAATCAGTTTTTTCTCATTTCTTTTCCTGTGGTTGATTTCTAGTTTCATGCCATTGTGGCCAGAGAAGATATTTGAAATCATTTCTATACCCTTAAATTTGTTGAGGTTAGTTTCATACCCCAATATGTGGTCAGTCCTTGAGACTGTTCCATGTACACTTGAGAAGAATGTATATTCTGGTTTTTTTGGATATAATGTCCTGAAAATGTCACTTAAGTCTAACTTTTCTATTGTGTCATTTAGGATCTCTCTTGCCTTACGGATTTTCTGTCTAGAGGATCTGTCCATTAATGTGAGTGGGTTGTTAAAGTGTCTTACTGTGGTTGTATTCCCATCCATTTCTCCTTTTAGGTTTGTTAGTACCTGTAGTATGTATTTGGGTACTCCTGTATCAGGGACATATATGCTGACGAGTATAGTATCCTCTTTTTGAATGGATCCTTTTATCAATAAATAGTGTCCTTCTTTGTCTTTATGACTTTTGTTTTAAAGTCTGTTTTGTCTGATATGAGTATTGCACCACCTACTTTCCTGTCTTTTCCATTCGCATGAAATGTCTTTTTCCATCCCCTCACTTTCAATTTGTATGTGTCCTTTGCCCTAAGGTAAGTCTCTTATAGGCAACATATTTTAGGCTCTTCTTTTTTTATCTAGTCTGTCACTCTATGTCTTTTAATTGCAACATTCATTCTATTGAGATTTAAGGTAAATTTTTTTTTTTGGTCTTTTTTGCCATTTCTTGGCCTGCTCATGTAGCATATGGAGGTTCCCAGGCTAGGGGTCGAATTGGAGCTGTAGCTGCTGGCCTACACCACAGCCACAGCCACGCAGGATCCTTAACCCACTGAGCAAGGCCAGGGACGGAACCCGCAACCTCATGGTTCCTAGTCAGATTCGTTAACCACTGAGCCACAACAGGAACTCCTTTTAAGGTAATTATTGATAAATATGTATTTATTGCCTTTTTAAACCTTGTTTTCCAGTTGATTCTATGTTTCTCCTTTGTTCCCTTTTTTTTTTTTTTTGGTTGAATGATTTATTTTATGCTTGTGTCTTCTTTTTAGTTTTTGTGAATGTATTGTTTGGTTTTCATTTGTGGTTGTCCTGTTTTTCAAGTATGTTAGCCCCTGTCTATATTTGCTTGCTTTAGCCTGATAATCATATGTGCTTAAACACATTCTAGAAAAAAAGAATTTAGATATTCCTACTTTCCTACCCCACTTTATGATTTTGATGTCCTTCTTAACATCTTCACATTTATCCTTTTGCTGTTCCTTGTGTTGTTGTGTTTTTTTCACTTGTACAGTAGTTTTTTTTTTTTTTTTTTAGTTCTGTGTACTAGTTTATTTAAGTGATTATTTTCCAATTGTGATTTCCTCCATCCAGTTTCTTAATTTTTCAGTTAGAGGAGCCCTTTCAGTATTTCTTTTAGAATGGGTTTAGTATTGCTGTACTCTTTCAGTTCTGTTTGTTGGAGAAATTTTTTATTTTTCCTTCTATTGTAAATTATATGCTTGCTGGTTAGAGTATTCTAGGCTGTAGATTTTTCCCTTTTAGAACTTTGAAAGTATCTTGCCACTCTCCTGTAGTGTTTCTGTAGAGAAAATTCATAGCCTTTTTGGGGGGTCTGTTAATAATTAACACTTTGTTTTACTCTCACTGCCTTTAGAATCTTCTGTTTAACTTTTGCTGTTTTTATTACTATGTCTTGGTGTGGGTCTGTCTGGTTCAACTCTTTGGGGCCCTCTGTGCTTCCTGTATCTTGAACTTGATATCTGTTTCCTTTAGATTTGGAAAGATTTTAGCCATAATTTCTTCAAATATATTTTCAGTCCTCTTTTCTTTTTTTCTCCTCCTTCTGGAATCCCTATTACTCATAGATTGGCCTGCTTTGTATTATTGAATAGGTCTCTTATATTGCTTTCATGTTTTTTTTTTAAATTTGTTTTTCTGTCTGCTGTCCTGATAGGGTGATTTCCATTATTCTATCCTCCAAATGAGGAATTCGTTCCTCTACATTATTCATTCTGTTCTTCAGTTCCTTTAACTCAGCTTTTGTCTCTGCAAATGAATTTTCTAATTTTTTCTTGGCTCCTCCTTATATTTTCCAGTTCCTTTCTAAAGTAATCTGTATTACTGTTCATATCCACTCTTAATTCTTTCATATTTGTTCTCCTTCAGAATTTTCATTATTTCCTTTTTGAATTCTTTGTCTGTTAGACTGCAGAAGTCTGTTTCATTTGTTTGCTCCTTCCTGGGAATTCTCCTGTTCTTTTAATGGGAGTGGTTCCTGAGCTTCATCATTTTGCCTGTATTTTTCTTATGCTGTGAAATTTGATAAAACAACTACTCTAGTCTTGTAGGGCTATTATATGTGAGAGCACCCCTGGGTATTTTGTTCTGGCTTAACATTTATTTTTGGCATGAGGGCTGCTTTTGGTTTGGATGCTTGCTGTCTCTTTCTTCAGTGAAAGCAGGCTGTTGTCCCCTTGATAGGGTGCTGCATGCACTTCCAGGTAGACAAAGGCAGTGAATGAATGGGGCTATTAGGCAAGGTTGCTGGGCCCTTGACAATGGAAGGGCCTGTAGGGAGGTGGCACAGGCTGTTCCTACTTGCAGATTCGTGGGAAATGGCAGTGACCCTCATGTAGATGTAGGAGCCCATAGCATTTGGCAGTGACTGCAGCAGGGTGTGTGTATTTTCAGGGGAGCGAGAGCAGCAGCAGGTGGTGCTCGATTGCAGTGCCTTCCTCCGTGCTGACCTCTGAGGTGACTGGGGCTGCAGGTGGTGCCTTTTTACAGATCCCTGACACCATGCCCACCTCTGGTGTCAAGTGACTGTGGTGGTTTGCCCCTGCCACCTGTAGACCATGCAAGAGGTGCCCCCTCATGCTTTGCCTGCCCAGGAGGTGCCACATTGCCCTTACCCCACGCAAGAGTCATCCCGTTGCCCATAGCAAGCAAGAGGTGTCTTGCTGTGCATGTGTGCAGAAAAAGGTATTTCCTTTTTTTTTTTTTTGTCTTTTTGCCTTTTCTAGGGCTGCTTGAGAAAGATATTTCTTTGGCAGTCTGCCCCTCCTCCTCTCACCCTCTCCCACAATGGTGTGCTGCTTCTTCTTTTGGCCCAGACCTCCTCCCTAGTTGTGGCGCTCCACTTCCCAGCCTGTGGCTCACCACTCCGTAGCCCCTCAGGCTGCCTCCACACAGTCTAGTCCTCTCCCCAGACTGACCACCAGAGCCTGAGTCTCAGCACCCAGTCCCCACCAGAGCATCTCAAGGTGTGGTGTCCAGGAGGTAGTACCGATGGTCTAAGCAACTCTCTCTCCTTTGCCCTGCTCAGTCCATCTGCCGTGCTTTTTTCTGTAGCTTCGAGGTCCTTCTGCCTTGGCTGATCTCCCCGTCAGTTAGGTGGCTTCCCAGGGTGTGGGTTCCTTTCCTCTTTCATAGCTCCCTCTCAGAAGTGCTGATCCTGTCCTGATTCCTTTTTTTTCTCCCTCTCTCTCTTTTTTTCCCCTTTTGTTCTACCCAATTATGTGAAGGGTTTCTTGTCCTTTTTAGAATTTTAAGGTCTTCTGCCAGGGTTCAGTAGTTGTTCTACATGTAGATGGGGTTTTTTGATGTCTTTGTTGGAGAAGGTGCATGCCACGTCTTACCACTCTGCCTTCTTGATCTTGCCTGAGAATGCCATGTACCTAAACAGTTTACACTCCCATCAGCATTATAGGAGAATTTGTATTGAACCACATTCTTGGCGTTTGCCCTACATCTTTATTTAGCCATTCTATGGTATGTGGTATTATCTCATTATTTTTAAAATTTGAGTTTTGAAGGTTTTTTGATAACAGTGTCAAATAAGTACCTTTTTATATGTTTATTACATATTCATATAGCCTCTCTTATGAAGTGCCTCTTAATTCTTTGGCCCCTTTTTTCTTTTCATTTTTCTCTCTTTCCTTATTACTTTGCAGTAGTTCTTCATATATTCTGAATTTGTACCCTTTGTGAGCCATGTGTGTTGCAAATACCTTATCCCGTTCCAATTTGCCTTTTCACTCTATTGTGTCATTGAACATGAGGTCTTAATTTTAATGTAGTCAAATTTTTCTATAGTTTCTTTTATCATTAATGCTTTTGAGTTTTTGACACCTTGAGAAATCTTTTCTTAACCTGAGTCATAAAGATAATGTATTTGTTGTTTCTGAGAACTTTATCACTGTGCTCTTTAAATTTAGCTCTACAATATGCTTGCAGTTAAGTTATGCATATAATGGGAGGTAGTGGGGTTTTTTCCCTTTTCAGAATGGGTATAGAATTGACCCAACATAATTTATTTTCCAATGTTTTGTTGGGCTGTTTTATTTTTAAATTTTGAAAGTCCTTCCTAAAGAATTTGAATGCAGGTTCTCTTTCAGATATGTGGTTTGCAAATGTTTTCTCCCAGTGTATGCCTTGTCTTCTTATCTTTATTGTATCTTCCTCAGAGCAAAAGTTTTTCTTTCTTTCTTTTTTTTGTATTTTTAGGGCTGTACCCATGGCATATGTAGGTTCCCAGGCTAGGGGTCCAGTCAGAGCGTAAATGCCAGCCTACACCAGAGCCACAGCAACATGGGATCCGAGCCTCATCCGACCTACACCACAGCTCACAGCAACGCTGGATCCTTAACCCACTGAGTTAGGCCAGGGATCAAATCTGTGTCCTAACTGATGCTAGTAGAGTTCATTAACCACTGAGCCATGACAGGAACTCCAAGTTTTTCATTTTGATGAAGTTTAATGAAAAATTTCATAGACTATGCTTTTGGGTTCACATCCAAAAACTGACTTATATTTTCTTATATCTTCTATAAGTTTTAAATTTGAGTTATGGCAGATATGTGATCCTTTTTGAGTTATGTTTATTTTAGGTGTTAATAATAGAGGAATGTTCATATTTTGGCATGCAGGTATATAGGACAATTTGTTGAAAAGATTCACTTTATAGTAACTCTTCAAATCACACAGAGTAAGACCCCCCCCCACCATGTTCTATTCCATCAAAATTGCTTTTACTATTTTAATATCTTTTCCTTTCCACATAGATTTTAGGTTGTTATGTCTACTATGAATCCTGCTGGGATTTTGATTAGAATTGCATTTAATCTGTATAGATCAAATTGATATCTTGGCAGTGAAGAGTCTTCCAATTCATGAACATGGTATCTGACTTTCTCTGATTAGGCTTTATTTCTTTTATGAGTGTTTTATAGTTTTCAGCATACAAATATTGCAAATTTTTGTTAGATTCTTGCCTAAGCATTTCTTTTTTCTTTCTCTTTTTTCATCCTTTCATATTATAAATTGAAAGTTTTTTCAATTTTGATTTCCAGTGTTAATTGCTAGTATATAAATATACAATTGCTTTTTGTATGTTGACCTTGCATTCAGCAGCTTTTCTTTTCTTTTTTCTTTTTTGTCTTTTTGTCTTTTCTAGGGCCGCTCCCGCGGCATATGGAGGTTCCCAGGCTAGGGGTCGAATCGGAGCTGTAGACACCGGCCTACGCCAGAGCCACAGCAGCTCGGGATCCGAGCCGCGTCTGCAACCTACACCACAGCTCACGGCAACACCGGATCGTTAACCCACTGAGCAAGGGCAGGGACCGAACCCGCAACCTCATGGTTCCTAGTCAGATTCGTTAACCACTGCGCCATGACGGGAACTCCCAGCAGCTTTTCTAAACTCATTTTAAGATTTAAAAAAAAGTAAATTCCTTGGAATTCTCTGTATAAACAGGACCCCATCTGTGACAGTTTTATTCTTCTTTCCCAATCTGTATGTCTTTTATTCTTTTTCTTGACTTACTGTACTGACTAGAACTTCAAGTATCAGAATCGTTAGAAATGACAAAAGTAGACAAACTTGCCTTGTTCCGCATGTTAGAAGGTAGGCATTCAGTCTTTTAGCATTAAATAGAGTATTAGCTGTAACTTTTGTAAATACTTTTTATCAGGTTAAGGAAGGTCCCTTTTATGCCTTGTCTGTTGAGAGTTTTTTTTTAAATCATTAAAGGATGTTTTATTAAATGTGGTGATCATATGATTCCCCCCCCCCCGCCTTATTTAGTCTAAATAGGTTGACTTACATTGGTTGTTTCTATTTGAAGGAGATTTATGATCCCAGAAAAAACCCTACTTGGTTGTGATGTAGTATTCTTCTCATATATTACTGGATTCAATTTGCTAAATATGCTTTTAGTTGAAGATATTTATATATTTGTTGATGAGCCATATTAATCTGTGATATCTTTGCCTGGTATTGGTATCGGGATAAAAACATGTTGGCCTCATAAAGTGGGACGTGTTCCCTTCTCTTCTGCTTTCTAGGTTGATGTGCAAATTGGTATTATTTCTTCCTTAAATGTTTGGTAGAATTTGCCATTGAAACTATCTGGGTGTGAAGTTTTCTTTCTTAGAGCAGTTTTTACCTGTGAATTCGGTTTCTTTAATAGCAGTAAGACTATTTGGGTTACCTGGGTTTTTTTCTTCACTAATTTTTTTTCTTTCAAGGATTCAGTCTTTTCATCCAAATTGTGGGGTTTATATGCATAAAATTTTTCATAAAAAATTCCCTAAATCATTTTAATGTCTTGAAGGTATGTACTGATAATCCTCTCTTTGATTTCTGATGCTGGTTCTGTCTTTCTTCTTTTTCTTTCCACCCTGCCTTTTTGGCTGCCCCACAGCATATGGAGTTTCCTGGGCAGGGGTCATATCTGAGCCACAGTTGCAACATGCAGCTCAGCTGTGGCAATACCTCATCCTTTAATCCACTGTGCCTCACCGGGAATTGAACTTGCATCCTGGAGCTGCAGAGAAACTGCTGATCCCGTTGTGCTGCAGCAAGAGCCCCCTGCCTTTCTTCTTTGTCATTCTTGCTAGAGGATTATCAATTTTAATGATCTTTTCAAAGAACCAGATTTGAAGTTCATTAATTTTCTCTATTTTTCTGTTTTCACTTTCATTGGTTTCTGTTTTTTGTTACTGTTCTTCTGCTTGCTGTGTAGTTATTTTATTCTTTTTCTAGTTTAAGTGAAAGCTTAGATATTATTCATTTGAGAACTTCTTTTGTGATAGAAACTTATAATATTTAAATTGCCCTGTGAATATGGCTTTAACTTCATAGTTTAAGTGAAAGCTTAGATTATTCATTTGAGAACTTCTTTTGTGATAGAAACTTATAATATTTAAATTGCCCTGTGAATATGGCTTTAACTTCATATCACAAATTTTGAAATGTTCATTTTCATTCACTTTAAAGTATTTTCTGATTTCCCTTGAGTTTTCTTCTTTACATGGGTTATTTAGAACAAGTGTTCTGCTTTTATTCTACTTTATTATTAAAGTATATTCTTTGCTTTCCAAATACTTGGGGGTTTTCCAGGCATCTTTCTCTTACTGATTTCTGTTTCAGTTCTGTTATGACTACAGTAAATACCTTGTATAATTTCAGGTTATTGCAATGTTTTAAGGTATGGTATTTGGCCCAGAATATGATCTACCTTGATGAATATTTCAAGTGCAGTTGAAAATAATGTATATTCTTTTGTTCTTAGGTAGAGTGTTATAAAAATGTCAGTTAGGTTCAGTTGATTAATACTGTTGTTCAGGTCATCTGTATTTTTGCTAATTTTTATATTTACTTACTGTTTTGGGTACTAAGAAAGCCATGATGAAGTTTGTTAAAATTGTGGATTATCTGCCTATCACTTGATTTGTATCAGTTTTGCTTCCATATACTTTGGTGGTTTTTTGGTCTTTTTAAAATTTTTTTAAATGATTTTTGTTTCCATCATAGTTGGTTTACAGTGTTCTGTCAATTTTCTACTGTACAGCAAGGTGACCCAGTCACACATACATATGTACATTCTTTTTCTCACATTATCATGTTCCATCATAAGTGACTTGATATAGTTCCCAGTGCTATATAGCAGGATCTCATTGTTTACCCATTCCAAAAGCAATAGTTTGCATCTATTAACCCCAGATTCCCAGTCTATCCCAGTCCCTCCTCCTCCCCCTTGGCAACCACAAGTCTATTCTCCAAGTCCATGAGTTTCTTTTCTGTGGAAAGGTTCATTTGTGCTGTATATTATACTCCAGATATAAGTGATACCATATAGTATTTATCTTCTTCTTTCTGACTTACTTCACTTAGTATAAGAGTCTCTAGTTCCATCCATGTTGCTGCAAATGGCATTGTTTCACTCTTTTTTATGGCTGAGTGGTATTCCATTGTGTATATATACCACATCTTCTTAATCCATTCATCTGTCTATGGACATTTAAGTTGTTTCCATGTCTTGGCTATTGCAAATACTGCTGTAGTGGACATGTGGGTGCATTTGTCTTTTTCAATGAAAGTTTTGTCCAGATATATGCCCAAGAGTGAGACTGCTGGGTCACATGGTAGTGTGTATTTAGTTTTTCGAGGTATTTTCATACTGTTTTCCATAGTGGTTGTACCACTTTACACTCCCACCAAACAGTGTAGGAGGGTTCACATTGTTCCACACCCTCTCCAGGTTTTATTTGTTGGCTTGTTAATGATGGCCATTCTGACTGGTGTGAGGTGGTACCTCCTAGTAGTTTTGATTTGCATTTCTCTAATAATCAGTGATGTTGAGCATTTTTTCATGTGTTTGTTGGCCATCTGTATGTCTTCTTTGGAGGAATGTCTATTCAGATCTTTTGCCCATTTTTCAATTGGGTTGTTGGCTTTTTTGCTGTTGAGTTGGATAATTTGTTTGGATAGTTTGCCTTTATCAGTTGCATCGTTTGAAACTATTTTCTCCCATTGTGAAAATTGTCTTTCTGGTTTTTTTATGGTTGCCTTTGCTGTGCAAAAGCTTGTCAGTTTGATTAGGTCCCATTGGTTTGTTTTTCTTTTATTTCTGTTGCCTTTGGAGACTGTAAGAAAACATCTGTATGGTTGATGTCAGAATGTTTTGCCTGTGTTCTCTTCTAGGAATTTGATGGTATCTTGTCTTACATTTAAGTCTTTACGCCGTTTTGAGTTTATTTTTATGCATGGTGTGAGGGTGTGTTCCAGTTTCACTGGTTTACATGCGGCTGTCCATTTTTCCCAGCACCACTTGCTGAAAAGACTTTCTCCCATTTTGTATTCTTACCTCCTTGTTGAAGTTTAATTGACTGTAGGTGTCAGGGTTTATTTCTGGGTTCTCTCTTGTTCCATTCATTGGCCAGTCTGTCTGTTTTGGTACCAGTACCACACTGTCTTGATGACTGTGGCTTTGTAATATTGCCTGAAGTCAGGGAGAGTTATGCCTCCTGCTTGGTTTTTGTTCCTCAGAATTGCTTTGGCAATTCTGGGTCTTTTGAGGTTCCATATAAACTTTTGGATTGTTTGTTGTAGTTCTGTGAAAAATGTCATGAGTAATTTGATAGGGATTGCATTGAATCTGTAGATTGCTTTGGGTAGTATGGCGATTTTTACAATATTAATCTTTCCAACCCAGAGGTATGGAACATCTCTCCATTTCTTTGAAACCTCTTTAATTTCCTTGATTAATGTGTGTGGGGGGGTTGGGGTTTTTTTGTTTGGGTTTTTTTTTTTTTTTTTTTTTTGGCTTCTTAGGGCTGCACCCATGGCATATGGAGGTTCCCAGGCTAGGGGTGCAATCAGAGCTACAGCTGCTGGCGTATACCACAGCCATAGCAACGCCAGGTCCGAGCCATGTCTGCAGCCTACACGGCGGCTCACAGCAACTCCAGATCCTTAATCTACTTAGTGAGGCCACAGATCAAACCCACAACCTCATGGTTCCTAGTCAGATTTGTTTCTGCTGCACTGAGATGGGAACTCCTGATAAATGTTTTATAGTTCTCAGCATATAAGTCTTTCACCTCCTTGGTCAGGTTTATTCCCAGGTATTTAAATTTTGGGGGTGAAATTTTAAAAGGTATTGTATTTTTTATTCCTCTTCTAATATTTCATTGATAGTATACAGAATGTGACTGATTTCTGAATGTTAATCTTGTATTCTGCTACTTTGCTAAATTTGTTGATCGGTTCTCATAGTTTTTCTATACACTTTGAAGCCATTAATAGGTATGTATACTTTAGTATTGTCATGCTTTTTTAAATGAATTGACTTTTTTGCCACTATGTTATGTGCCTCTTCATCCCTGGTAATTTTCTTGGTTCTGAATTCTTTAGCTGTCTTTTCATTACTGTTTGCATAATACACATTTTAACATCTTTTTAACTTTAGCATAACCGTATCATTATATTTTAAATCGTTTCTTGTAGGTAATATATAATTAGGTTTTCTTATATCCAAAATGACAATCTCTGTCTTTTAATTATTGTGGTTAGATCTTTACATTTAATGTATTTATTGATTTGGCTGGATTTAGGTCTACCACTCTGTTTTTATTTCTCCCTTCTTACTTTTGCCTCTCTGTCACCCCTTTCCTTCCATCTTTTGGGTTATTTGGATGTATTTAGTATGACTTTTGCATGTTTAATGGCATTTTGGCTGTATCTTTATTATTTTCTTAATAGTTGCTCTAGATATAACATAAATACATTTTTCCCAGTCTACCTAGAGTTAATATTTTACCACTTAAAGTTTAAAAAAAAAAAAGCTCTTACTTCTCCCCTCTTTATGTTAAAGTTGGTCATGTAATAAATGTAATACACTGAACTCCTTCTCAGATAACAAAATGTTTTGCTTTCAATAAATTGTGCTTCCTTCATACTTAAAAAGACGTTTTTCCTCTGGTAGCATTTCCGCTCAGCCTGAAAAAACTTCCTTTAGCATTTCTTGTAGGGCAAGTCAGCTGGAAATTAATTTCCTTTAGCTCTCCTTTATTTGAGAATGTTATTTTGCTTTCATTTCTAAAGGATTCTTTCATGTGATACAGAATTCTTGTTTGATGGATTTTTATGGGTTTTTTTCCCTTCAGTCTTCTGGCCTCCATGGTTTCTGATGAAAAACCCAGTCATTTGTTATTTCTCTTATTAACTTGTCTTTATCTTTGGGTTCTTAACAGTTTGACTATGGTGTGTCTCCGCATTGATTTCTTTAAATTTATCTTATTTGTAGTTCACTAAACTTATTGAGTGTATAGACTTAATGTCTTTTACCAAAAATTTGGAATTTTACAACTGTTACTCCTTCAGATTTTTTTTTTCCTATGCCAGTTTCTTTCCCATCTCCTTCTGGGACTCCAGTGACACAAATGTTAACCTTTGGTATTGTCCCAAATTGGTATTGTATTAAATACAGGTATTCATACTGAAAATCTTCGTGGAGAGAAGGATAATTTTTTAAAGTTATTGACAACTCTTGGAATGTAACTGAGGAGGAAGATCCTTTTGGTTTGGCTACTGAATGAAAAAAAAAGACATATTAATCATATAAAATCATTTAAAAGTCACATGCTGCCACATAGACTTGACTTTAAAACATTTTCATAATTTAATAAATTGGACCATTTTGTTCACCACTCCCAAAAGAGGTTTCTGTGTGTGGTATTTAGAGAGAGCCATGTTGATTCCTACCCACCACAAATAACCAAGTTTGTATTTACCCAGTGTGTTGAAGCTTACACATAGGACTTTTGAGATGAGAAATTTTTTGAAATCAAATCTTTCTAGTGTATCTAGTGATTTACCTGGTATAGTTCAAATTCAAGATGAATTTTTTTTCCCCTCTGATTGTAGCTGTGTGATCTGATTCTTAACTTGATTTTTTTCAGTCCTATTCTAAATTAATGCTTACAGTTATAATATGTATAATTTGCTGATGCTAATAAATATAATGCAGATTACCTGTTATTTATTGAGAATGTATGCTTAATTTAATAGTTAAATATAATGGCCATAGTAGTATGTATGCCTATATATTTTACAGTCTAGATTTTTTTCTCAAGCTGCTTTTGGTATATAAGATGTTCTCTTGTGCCAAAGATTAATAATTTAAAGTTGAGTGAGGATGTGTTTGTATAGCCTCGTTTAAAGTATTTGTTTATACATGTTCCTGTTATGGCTCAGCAGTAATGAACCTGACTAGTATCAGTGAGGATGCAGGTTCGATCCCTATCCTCCCTCAGTGGGTTAAGGACCTGATTTTGCTGTGAGCTGCAGTGTAGGTTCCAGACACCTCTCAGATCTGGCCTTGCTGTGGCGTAGGCTGGCAGCTATAGCTCCACTTGGACCCCTAGCCTGGGAATTTCATATGCCTGGCTGCAGCCCTAAAAAGACAAAAAAGACCAAAAAAAGGTACTTGTTTATAAATGGAGTCCATTTTCCTTCTATTACTCTAAGGTACTATTTGGTCCCCAAAAAAAGAAACAAGAAGTAAAATGAGTGAAATCATCATTATTATCATTATTTGTTTTCTTTTTATGGCCGCACCCATGGCATATGGATGTTCCCAGGCCAGAGGGTGAATCTGAGGCGCATCTGAGATCTGTGACAAAGCTGCAGCAATGCCAGATCCTTTAAACCACTGTGCTGGGCCAGGAATCAAACCCATGCCTCCACAGCCACCCAGGCCACTGCAGTTGGATTCTTAACGCATTGGGCCACAGTGGGAACTCCAAGATTAGTGAAATTATTTATTACATGTTTCTTCCTTGTTTGCTAGCCAAAACCTAAAACTGTTAATGAAATTGGTTTAAATGAGTAACTCTTAAGTTACATGTCTTGTGTAGTAGACAGTATGATATTTTGTATTTAAATTATATATCTTATAATAGTGTGTCCTGTTTTGTGAGATTCTTTTCTAAGAAACGAAAATCTCTCTTTTTCCTAGACTTTGTACTCTAAGTTTCACTTAATTGTAATTACCATAAATATAAGGCTGTCAAAAAGAACATTAAGGTTGTCATGCTGTGGAAAAATTTTCTGAAGTGGGACCATACTTCTACAGTTACAGGAGAGTGATGACTCCTTTGTTACTGCTATAAATTTTTAAAAATATTATTTAAAATATTTAAATAAAATAATACAGTGTTACTTTCTAAAATCTAACATATGTGCAAATATTTACAGATAAACACATCCCATAATGACAGCTACCACATTGTTGCTTTAACTTATATAAACTGTAAAGAAGTGATGAGATCCAAAGTGTAATAGCAAGAGGGACCTTGGCCTGTAAGACAGACTCTAGCCTGTATGTCTTTAAGCGATTTAGCCTCTCTGAGCCCCACTTCTCAATTTGTAAAATTAGGTGATTGAACTAGATCTTTCTGTTTGTAATATGTTTGTAAACTATTCTATTTGCTTTGTGAAGTATAATGTATCACTTAAAGCCTAGGTTATTTCATAGTGACTTTTGGGGAGAAGAGGGGTTGCTTCAGGAGATTTTTTTGTTTGGAATCCTGTTAATCATTCCTTTTTCTTTTGTTACATTTTTCTTTTCAGTGAGTAGTAATGAAATTGATTTGAATTTCTTCTCTAATAGGTGTCTTGCTTGTTCTTACATTTTCCTTATACCACATTGTCTAGAAAACTCAAGTACCTGGGAAGAAAAAGATTATCAAGTCTCACAGTGGCAGAAACTTTGACTCCTCTCTTAGTGTTCATTCATTTTCCCCCTTTCTTCTAATGAGCAGAGCTCTGATTTTGTTTGAGTATCTTATCACACCTCACTCACTGGAAGATGACGACTGAGACACATGTGAGGTTCACATACCAGAGGAATAGGCTCACTAAAAGACCTACTTGAAGGACTGTAGAACATTGGCCCTCCCCTTACACCTCAAGAACATTCTTCAAAAGGCCTACTATCATATCTGGTCATGAAGAAAAAATTATAAGACATGCCAAAAAGCAAAAAACACAATTTGAAGAGAGATGAAAATCCTAAGAAAGGACCAAATGGAAGTGCTAGAAAATAATTAATTAATTAATTAATTACCACCACTGTAACAGAAAAATGAGCAATGCCCGTGATGGGCTTCTTGGACTGACTACAGCTGAGGAAAGGCTCTCCAGGCTAGAGGATATATCAGTAGAATCCAAAAAACATGAAAAGCAAAGAAAATGAAGACTGAAAACAGAATAGAACATCTAAGGGACTGTGGAGCAACAACAGAAGGAATACCGTACTAGTAATGAGAATGCCAAAAGGAGGGAGAAAGGAACAAAGGAAATATTTGAAACAATAATGACTGGGAATTTCCCCCAAATTAATGTCATGATACCAGACTGCAGATCTAGGAAGCTCAGAGAATGCCAAGTATGATATGTGTAAAAAACAAACAAACAGATGTACGTAGGTATGTCACTTTGCAAACTGCAGAAGATCAAAGATAGAGAAAAAAGTCCTGAAAGTAAGAAAGAGAAGAAACACCATACCTATAGAACAACAAAGATAAAAAGAATATCCAACTTCTTAGACACAGTGCAAGAAGAGAATGGATTGGAATATTTAAAGTGTTGGGAGAAAAAAATAGCAACCTAGAATTCAGTACCTTTATCCTTAGAAGGTGAAGGTAAATAAAGACTTTTTTTATCAAACAAAAAAATTTGTTACTAGTAACTAGAGCTGCCTTGTAAGGAGTGTTAAAGGAAGTCATTTATACAGAAGGATAATAAGTCAGGAACTTGGATATACATAAAAGGAAGAGCATCAACAAGGGAATAAGTTAAAGTAAAAACATTTTTCTTATTCTTAATTGGTCTAAGTTCACAATAATACTAAATGTATTCAGATATGTGTATGTATATATACACACATGCATATTTGTGCTTATATATAAGTGAAATGAATGACAGTAATGGTGAGGGACAGGAGGGAGGAATTAGGGTTATTTTGTTATTATAAGATACTGACACTGCCCATGAAGTGGTATTGGAAAATAGATGGATCAGCTATAAAGGTATGCTGTAAACTTTAGGGCAACCATTAAATAATTTTTTTAAAGATTAATCAATAGGCTAAGATTGGAGAGAAAATGAATTTATATTTTAAATCCATGCTCAAGTAAAACCACAAAAGGCAGGGAAAGAGTGGAAGAGAAAAAGAGGGACAAAGAATGAGGGAAACAGAAAAGTGTAATGGATATAGTTAGATAGTAATCCAAGTATTCAGTAGTTTAAATGAAGCAATTCAGAGGAACTGTCAGAGATCCAAAAACAAGACTCAACCATAAGTTGTTTATAGTATTTAAACAGAAAGACATGTATAGATACAGTAAGTGGATGAAAAAAAATACCATGCTAACCATCAAAAGAAAACAGGAGTAGTGATATAAGTTTCAGGCACAGCATACTTCAGAGCAGGGAAACTTATCAGGGATAAAGAAGGGCGTTACATAATGATAGGAGTCATTTCTTTGGGAAGACATAGTAGTCCTTAATGTTTATATGCCTAACAACAGAGTATCGTACTATGTGAAGGAAAAACTGATAGACCTACAAAGAAAAATAGGTGAATCCATTATTAGAGTTGGGATTCCAACACCCCTCTATCAGAAGTGGACAGATCAAGGTGAAAAATCAGTAAGGACATATGTAAAGTCAATAGGTCCATCAATCAGCTGGATATAATTGACATCTGTAAATTGCTTCATCCAGAAATTCCAGAATATACATTCTTCTCAAGTTCACATGAAATATTTACTAGGAGAGAACACATTCTGGGCCATAACACATTTTCTTTAACAAATTTAAAAGAATGGAGGGAGTTCCCGTCGTTGTGCAGTGGTTAACAAATCCGACTAGAAACCATGAGGTTGCAGGTTCGATCCCTGGCCTTGCTCAGTGGGTTAGGGACCTGGCGTAGCCATGACCTGTGGTGTAGGTTGCAGACTCGGCTCGGATCCCACGTTGCTGTGGCTCTGGTATAGGCTGGTGGCTACAGCTCCGATTAGACCCCTAGCCTGGGAATCTCCATATGCCGCAGGAGTGGCCCTAGAAAAGGCAAAAAGACAAAAAATAAAAATAAAAAAAATTAAAGAATGGAAATTATGCAGTATCTGCCCTCAGACCAAAATGGAATTAAGTAGCTATCAATAACAGAAAGTTAACTGAAAAATCCCAGAATACATACAGATTAAAACAACAAACTTCCAGATAACTGTGAACCACAGAAGAAATCTCAAGTGAAATTGAAAATGCTTACTTAGTGCTTAATGAAAATGAAAGCACAACTTACCAAAATTTGTAGGATGTAATGAAAACATTGCTTAGATGGAAATTTATAGTATTGAATATATACACTAGAAAAGAAATAAGATTATGAAGTTCCTAGAGTTCCCCTCATGGCACAGTGGGAACAAATCTGACTAGGAACCATGAGGTTGCGGGTTCAATCCCTAGCCTCACTCAGCAGGTCAAGGATCTGACATTGCTGTGAGCTGTGATGTAGGCCGCAGATGCAGCTCAGATCTGGCGTTGCTGTGGCCGTGGCATAGGCTGGAGGCTACAGCTCCAATTAGACCCCTAGCCTGGTAACCTCTATATGCTGTGGGAGCAGCCCTAAACACACACACACACGATTATGGAGTTCCCTGGTGGCTCAGCAGGTTAAGGATCCAGCGTTGTTACTCTTATGCGAACTTGCGCGTGCTGTGGGCATGGCCAAAAAGAAGAAAAAAGAAGTAAGATTAATCATCTAAGTTTCCACCTTAGGAAACTAGAAAGAGAGCAAATTAAATCCAAAATAAGGAGAAAAAAAGAAATATAATTAGAGCAAAAATCAATGACATTGAGTTTTCTTTATTGATTTCCTATTTTCAATGAAACCAAAAGCTGGTTCTTTGAAAAGATTGATGAAATTGATAAGCCTCTACCAGCTGGGAAAAAAAGAAGAGGATGCACAAATTACTGATATCAGAAATGAGAGAGGGCATATCACTGCATATTTTATATCTGTTAAAGAAATGGAATCATTACTTAAAAAGCTTCCAAAACAGCACCAGGCTCAGATGAATTCTGGTGAATTCTACCAAACACTTAAGAAAGGAATTATACTAATTCTCTGAAATCTGTTTCAAGGGATAGAAGCAGAGGGAATACTTCCTAACTCATGCTTTAAGGCCAGCACTACCCTAATACCAAAACCAGATGAAGACATTACAAGAAAAAACTACAGACCAATATCTTTCATGAATATAGATGCAAAATTTTCTCAACAAAATATTAGCAAATCAAATCCAACAATGTTTAAGAAGAATTCTATACCATAGCCATTTGGAGTTTATCCCTGGTAGGCAAGGCTGTTTCAACATTTGAAAATCAATTCATATAATCTGTCACATCAACAAACTAAAAAAGAGACCACATAATGGTATCAATAGATGCAGGAAAAGCATCTGAAAAAATCCAATAACTCTCAGCAAATTAGGACTGAAGGGAGAACTTCCTCAACTTGATAAAGAATCTACAAAAAACCTACAGCTAAGATATTGTTTCTTTTTCGGCCACACCCATGACGTACGAAGGTTCCCAGGCCAGGGATCAAACCAATGCTTCCATGGAGACAAACCAGATCATTAACCCACCACACCATGGTAGGAACTCCTACAGCTAATATTTTAATGGTGAGAAGAAACTCATAGCTTTCCCACTAAGATTGGGTATAAAACAAGAGAATTCCCTTTCACAACTCCTTTACAACATTATAATGGAAGTTCTTGCTAATGTAAAAGTTCAGGGAAAGGAAATAAATGGTATATAGATTGAGAAGGAAGTTTATCCCAGTATAAAACTATCTTTGTTCACAGATATCATGATCAGCTAGGTAGAAAATCTAAAAGAACTGACCAATAAAACCTCCCCAAACTTATAAGCTGTCATTATAAGGTTAATACACAAAAGTTAGCTGCTTTTTTGTATACTCGCAATGTACAAATGGAATTTGAAATTAAAAACATTACCATTTATCTTGGCACCCCAAAATGAAATACATAGTTATAACAAAATAGGTACAGGATCGATATGAAGAACTATAAAACACTGATGGATGAGACATCCTGTTTTGATGGATAGGAAGACCCAATATTGTCAAGATGTCAATTCTTTCTAGCTTGATCTAGAAATGATCTAGCTTGTCAGTGCAAACCCAATCAGAATTCCAGCAAGTTATTTTTGCGGATATCTACAAAATGATTCAAAAGTTTAGATGGGAGTTCCCATCGTGGTGCAGTGGTTAATGAATCTGACTAGTAACCATGAGATTGCAGGTTCGATCCCTGGCCTTGCTCAGTGAGTTAAAGATCCAGCGTTGCCATGAGCTGTGGTATAGGTTGCAGACGTGGCTCGGATCCCGTATTGCTGTGGCTCTGACGTAGGCCGGCGGCTATAGCTCCGAATAGATCCCTAGCCAGGGAACCTCCACATTCGGGTGCGGCCCTAGAAAAGGCAAAAAGACAAAAAAAAAAAAAAAAAGTTTAGGTGGACAAGGAAAAGATCCAGATCACCAACACGATACTTGAAGGAGAAGATCAAAGTCCAAGAAATGATGCTATCCAATTTCAAGTCTTACTGAAAAGCTACAATAATCCAGACAACATAGTATAGGTGAAAAAATAATTAAGTTAATGAAACAGAATAGAGGGCCCAGAAATAATCCCACATAAATGTAGTCAGTTGATCATCCATAAAAGAGCAAAAGCAATACAATGAAGCAAACTTTTCAACAAGTACCATGGAAACAAGTGGACATCCACAAAAAAATAATCTAGGTACAAACCTTTCACAAAAATTAAGATAGGTGATAGACCTAAAAAAATTATGTAAAACTATAAAATTCTTAGAGCATAATATAGGGGAAAACCTGGCTCCAGCGTTGTCACTGTTAGCCTTGGTTTAGGGATCCCTGGCCCAGGAATCTTGTGTATGGAAATATCTTTTCAGATATACTCTAAAGGTGTAATCCTTGAAAGAACTGATAAACTGGACTTCATTAAAGTTAAAAACTTCTGGAGTTCCTGTCATGGTTCAGCAGAAACGAATCCAACTAGTATCCATGAGGACGCAATCCCTGGTCTTGCTCAGGGGCTTAAGGATCTGGTGTTGCAGTGAGCTCTGGCGTAAGCTGGCAGCTGCAACTCCAATTTGATCCCTAGTCTGGGAATGTCCATATGCCACAGTACAGCCCTAAAAAGCCAAAAAAAAAAAAAGTAATAAAAAAAATTTAAAAACTGCTGCTCTGGGAAAGACAATGTTAAGAGAACAAGGAGGCAGATCACAGAATGGGAGAATATCTTTACAGAAGATACATCTCATGATTGTTAACCAAAATATACAAAGAACTCTTAAAATTTAACAATAGGAAAATAACCCATTTCAGAAATGGACCAAAGACCTTAACAGACAATTCTCCAAAGAAGATACATAGATGACAAATAAGTATATGAAAAGATGCTCCATATCATCTTTCATCAGGGAAATGCAAATGAAAACAAGAGTGGGATACCATTACTTATTAGAGTGGCCAAAATCAGGAACACTGACACTAACTAATCCTGGCAAGGGTGTGGAGCAATAGGAACTCCCATTCATTGCTGGTTGGAATGCAAAATGGTACAGTTACTCTGCAAAACAGTTTGGCACTCTCTTAGTACTAAAGGTACTCTTAGCATATGATCCAGACACCATATTTACCCAAATGAGTTGAAAACTTATGTCCTCACAAATACCTACACATGAATGTTTATAGCCATCTCATTCCTAAGTTCCAAAACTTGGAAGCAACCAAGATGGCCTTCAGTAAGTGAATGGATAAATATACTGTGGTACATCCAGACAGTAAAATATTATTCAGCACTAAAAAGAAATAGGCTATCAAGCTATGAAAAGACATGGAGAAACCTTAAATGCATAGTACTTAGTGGAAGAAGCCAATCAGAAAAAATTACATACTGTATGATTCCACCTATATGACATTCTGGAAAAGTTAAAACTGTGGCAGCAGTATAATTTGAGGGCTTGGTGGAGGTATAGGGATGAATAAGCAGAGCACACAGGATTTTTAGGGCAGGGAAAATAGGTTTTGAATTGTGCTACTCTTTGACTTTAATTTTTATCTGCCTTACGAGGGTTTTTTTGTGGGGGTTTTTTTTTTTGTATTTTTGTCACTTGAGGGCCGCATCTGCCGCATATGGAGTTTCCCAGGCTAGGGATCTAATGGAGTTACAGCTGACAGCCTACACCACAGCCACAGCAATGCGAGATCCAAGCCACATCTGCAATTTACACCACAGCTTATGGCAACACCAGATCCTTCACCCATGAGTGAGGCCAGGGATCAAACCCGTGTCCTCGTGATTTCTAGTCGGATTTGTTTCCGCTGTGCCACAACGGAATTCCTACCTTATATGCGTTTTGCCTTTGAGTTTGATAAATTCAAGCCAGCAAGTAATTTCTTGAGCATCCATTCTGAACTTTTCTTTCTTTCTTCCTTTTTTCTTTCTTTCTTTTTTTTTTTTTTTGGCTTTTTGGCTTTTTGGCATTTTGGGGCTAAACCCGCGGCATATGGAGGTTCCCAGGCTAGGGGTCTAATCGAAGCCACAGCTGCCTGCCTGCACAACAGCCACAGCAACACCAGATCTGAGCCGCATCTGTGAGCTACACCACAGCTCACAGCAATGCCGGATCCTTAACCCACTGAGCGAGGCCATGGATCGAACCTGCAACCTCTTGGTTCCTAGTTGGATTTGTTTCCGCTGTGCCACGACTGGAACAACTCCCATTCTGAACTTTTTAAAGTTTGGATTGCATTTGTTGTACTGAAGAGATTAGAAATTGTAAAGTATTCTTTGCCATGTGTAAGGTATATTATTTGAGATGAAATGTTTTTGTTTTTTAGTTTAACCAGTACAGTTAGCTCATTATATTATTTTAAATATAGCCGACTCTTATTATGTATTCATTGGTGAATTGTCAGGTGTATGTTTTCTTGTTAGGTGTTCTCTGAACCTTATGAGTTTAGACACTCATATCTATGCACTGTCTCTGGTACTTAAATACAGCTGACCCTTAAGCAACGTGTGGATGTGAACATCACCATCACCCCACCCCACCGCTGCTGCCCCCATGCAACCAAAGACCATGTATATCTTTTGACTCACCTAAAACTTTGATACTAATAGCCTGTTGACCAGTAAGGTCAATAGTTGATTAATACATGTTATTTGTAATATTTACTGTATTCTCATAGTAAGGTAAGCTAGAGAAAATAAATGTTAAGAAAATTGTGGGAGAGAAAATACATTTGCAGTATGTTACTATATTATCAATACTGTAAGTTTTCACCATCTGTTTACAAGGTGAATCATCTGTCTGTCACTACCTACATCAGTATTGTCTTATAGTGATAGAAAATACTGAATTTATACATACTGCTAGCACTAAACATCAAAAATGTAAAGTTAATTTGAAAAATATTTATAGGTATAACAATTCATGCATTGATATTGAAGCAGCAGCAGCAGTGTAATTGCGTTATGGTAGTCTAGTGTGATCAGTTGTTTTCCTGTAGCCTAGCCTGTACACTAATGAGTGAATCACTATAAAAATTTTATGGCATACAGTTTTGTAATCATAGTCATAATACAGTATTGGAAATATTACTTGCTTTTTTAAAACCACTTACCTGTCTTCACAGGCTAATAACACAGTTTCTCCAATTATGGAGCAGGGGGAGGGTACTATATAGTAATGTAACTCTTTGCAAGCAAAGATATAAAACAGTAAGAAAACTAACACATTATTAAATATCACTCACCTTGCGTACATGTATATGTAACTGGGTCACTATGCTGTACAGTAGAAAAAAATTATATTGGGGAAATAACTATTAAAATAATAATAAAAAATTATGGAAATTAAAAAAATAACTAAATATCACTTACCTTATGAAGTGTGAGGAAGCTCAGCCTTCTGCCCAAATTGCTGTTTCCGTCATGCCATGAGCTGTGGTTTAGGTCACAGACACAGCTAGGATCCCGTGATGTGGATGTGGTTGTGTAGGCAAGCAGCTGCAGTTCTGTTCGACCCCTAGCCTGGCAACCTCCATGTGCTTTGGGTGTGGCTCTAAAAAGCAAAAAAGAAAAAATAGAAGCCATAACCTGCCCAGCTTTGAATAAATACTTTTAATTGATCAATTGTCAATATAGCATTTTGGTGAAGAGCCTGAGTTTGGAGGCAGTTTCCTCATAATGCATGGTAAACCATCCAGTAATTTTGCAGCATAGAATAGATGTGTCATGTGCTTTATGCAGTACCTACCACAAAATAAAGATATGTGGGGTTGCCATCCTTTCTGAGAAACTCTTCATTCCACAGAATACTGTGGAAACTGCTGTGTTAGTACAACCTGAATTCTTCAGCTGTTCTCACTTGATTGGTACACAGGTGAACAGCTACAAAAGTTGGATCAATCAGAATACTGTTCTGAGGTTTAGAATTAAAAGACTTCTCTTCGGGCTGCTTAAGTTTTAAAAGTAAATTCCGGGATCTCTAATGTCTTTGTTTCCTTACATGAGGAAAAATGTTGGTGAAGGCAAAGAAAAGAAGCTGATGCTAGAAAAACTGAGAAAAAGACGGAGGCTTAAATGTTTCAAGTGTTCTTGTGGCCTTGCCACACACCTTCCTTACCCAAGTTGTGGTTGTTTGGCCTTCAGTTACATGAGGTGTTCCTGTGTCCCGATAAATCCATTTTACCTAACCTAGCTCAATTTAGATTTCTGTTGCTTGCACCCAGTAATGCGATCTAAGGTAAGTGTTCAATAAATAGTAATTCTTAAGGACAGTGAGAGGAAATAGACACTCTGTTTACTCTATTAGTCAAAACACTTTACCTAAAGTAACAGTGCTCTGCTAAATGCTGATGGTTTTTCATGTTAGAAACTTTAAGGTTCCATAGAGGTTCTCAAAGTATTCCTTGGGGCAAAAGAATCATAGCAAACATTTTAGAACTGGTTTTTAATTCATTTGTGTACAGTAATCCATACCCAGAGATTTGGGTAGTTGTCTGTCAGAAGCTGTTCTAGAATGTACTTTGTTCAATATAGAAGTGTCCTGCAAGCTACAGTACACTAGAATATTGTTGATTCGTGGTGGGTTTTCTTCATTAACATTTTAATTTGTTTAAACCTCTTGAGTGCCTGTGAGGTCTGTAACTTTGAACAAGGTGCTATTATGTAGGTATAAAATTAGACAATTTGCCTACTCTAGATACTTAATTATGAAATCATGACCTAAACCCAAAGTTGAGCAATACCAAGAATGCCACCTGTGTGGTACAAATGGTAATGTTGTAGTAGAAGACAGGATAGAGAGATCTCAGTGTACTGACATGGTCCTAAAGACTTTGTGGTAGAGAAGGAATGTGAGCTGGGTCGTGAAGAGTAAAGGGATTTGGTCAGGGGAGAGGGAGCAGAGGTGCAAGAGGAAAATGTGCCATTATTTTTTTTTTTCAGATTCTTTTCCCATATAGATTATCACAGAATATGGGGTAGAATTCCCTGTGCTATACAGCAGATCTCTGTTGGCCACTCATTACATATACCACAGTGTGCATATGCTAATCCCACCCACACCCCCAGTTCATCCCTCCCCACTGCCTGTCCCTTTTGGTAACCAGAAATTTATTTTCAAAGTCTGTGAGTCTCTTTCTGTTCTGTAAATATGCTCATTTGTATCCTTTTTTTTTAGGTTCCATATATAAGTGATATCATATGATGTTTGTCTTTCACTAATTTATGATAATCTCTAGGTCCACACATGTTACTGAAAGTGGCATTATTTCATTCTTTTTATGGCTAATATTCCATTGCATATACGTACCACATTTTCTTTATCCATTCCTCTGTCAGTGGACATTTAGGTTGCTTTCATGTCTTGACTATTGTAAATAGTGCTGCAGTGAACATTGGCTTGCAAGTAACTTTTTGAATCAGGTTTTCTTCAGATAGATTCCCAGGAGTGGGATTGCTGTTTCATATAGTAGTTGTACTTTTAGTTTTTTTCTTTTCTTTTCTTTTTTTGAGGACCTCGCTTGCTGTCTTCCATAGTGGTTGTACCAATTTACATTCCCACCAACAATGTAAGAGAGTTCCCTTTTCTTCACACTCTCTCCAGCATTTATTATTTGCAGTCTTTTTTTTTTTTTTTTTTAAATGGTCCTGAGGCATATGGAAGTTCCCAGCCAGGAGTTGAATCAGAGCCATAGCTGAGGCCTATACCACACCCATCCATGGCAACACTGGATCTGAGCAGTATCTGTGGCCTATGGTGCAGCTGTGGCAGCACCAGATCCTTTATCCACTGAGAAAGACCAAAGATTGAACCTGCATCCTTACAAAGACAACGTCAGGTCCTTAACCCACTGAGCCACAACAGGAACTTCAATTTGAGATCTTTTGTGTTTCCATATAAATTTAAAAATTTTGCGTTCTAGTTCTGTGAAAAAATGCTGTTGGTAATTTCGTAGGGATTGCATTAAATCTGTAGATTGCCTTGGGTAGTATAGTCCTTTGATAATATTGATTCTTCCAATCAAAGAGCTTGGTATATCTTTCCATTGGTTTGTGTCATCTTTGGTTTCTTTCATCAGCGTCTCATAGTTTTCATAGTACAGTTCTTTTGTCTCTCCTCTGATTACCCTGGCTAGGACTTTCAAAACTGTATTGAATAAATGTGGTGAGAATGGACATCCTTGTCTTGTTCCTGACCTTATTAGCAGGAATTCTCTCAGCTTTTCACCATTGAGAATGATGTTAGCTGTGGTTTGTCATATGTGGCCTTCATTATGTTAAAGTAGGTTCCCTCTGTGCCCACCTTCTGGAGGGTTTTTATCATAAATGGGTATTGGATTTCATCAAAAGCTTTTTCTGCATCTGTTGAAATGATCACATGGTATTCTTCAGTTTGTTGATGTGGTGTATCACACTGATTGATTTGCAGATACAGAAAAATCCTTGCATCCCTAGGGTAAATCCCACTTGATCATGGTGTATGATCCTTTTAATGTATTGTTGGATTCAGCTTGCTAGTATTTTCTTGAGGTTTTTGCACATATATATATATCAGTGATATTGGGCTGTAGTTTTCTCTTTTTTGTGGTATCTTTGGTTTTTT
This sequence comes from Phacochoerus africanus, assembly GCF_016906955.1. Taxonomy (NCBI): domain Eukaryota; kingdom Metazoa; phylum Chordata; class Mammalia; order Artiodactyla; family Suidae; genus Phacochoerus; species Phacochoerus africanus. The sequence goes on along the minus strand of NC_062544.1, from coordinate 83,461,023 downwards.
TATCAGGGTGATGGTGGCTTCATAGAATGAGTATGGGAGTATTCCTTCCTCTGCAGTTTTTTGGAATAGTTTCACAAGGATTGATATTAACTTTTCTCTCAATATTTGATAGAATTCAACTGTGAAGTGATATGATATTGAGTAAATTCCTTAAACTTTCCTGTGACTTGATTTCCTTATCTGTATTCACTTCCTAAACCTCTGAGGTAAAGTGCTTAGAGGTAGCCTAAAGTAAGCACTTCGATTCTAATGTTACTCTTCCTAGTTAGAGCTAGTGTACGTGAATGCCTTAGTACCTGGACTGGGACAGAATTATGGAATTGAGTCATTGCTATTGATGTGGAAAGATGTTACCAGAATTTACATTCTTGTTCACACAGCTTAAGAATGAACTTTGCAAACACACAGGCAGCAAGCAAGCAAAATTTTTATTACAGAAAAGCAAATAGTTCCGAGGACAGATGGGAGAGGGGAGAAGAGCCTCCCCTCCCCATTGTCCTATAGTGGGGATTATCCCTTAAAGATGAGGGGGGTACCAATGTGGGGTCCAGAAAGATGTTGTTTTCTCCCATTGGCCTTGCCCAGTTACCTGTATCAGTCCTTGTCCAGTAGGCGTCTTAGGGGTGGAAATGTCCCATAAGTCTCATGGTTTCTTTGCCCTTCTCTTCCCATAGACTGAGTCATAGCGGGTTAGAGATTAATGTCCACCTGGGCAAAAAGGCCTGTGGGGATGTTACTCCCTAGAGCCTTTAAGCCTCAAATGTTAATCAGTAGCCATATCAAAGAATGCATTAAAGCCCGTGCTTCTATACTACCTGAGTTAGTATTCTGCCTCACTATGACATTGTGGTTGAATCCATATAATAGATGACTTCTCAGACTCTCAAGTATTTATCCTTGTACAGATGTTCTCACTTTCAGTTTACTGTTTCTAACTTTTTACTTCTCTGTTTTCCTACCGTATGTGCTGCTGCTTATTCCACCCTGATCCTAAAAGCTACTTTAAGTTAAAGCTTCCTCAGTACAGCCTGGGTCCTCAGATTTGGCATAAGGCACTGCCGTTTAGATCTGACCCTTTTCCTGGCCTGTGCCAGGATTCCACTCTGTCTCAGCCACCTTCTCTAGGTTTTCTAACCTTGCTTGCCTATGCTTTGCTGACTACTTCTGGAGATCACCATAACAACATATAAACTAAAAGTGTTCAAGATGTTCTGAACACTTTTTTTTTTAACTTTACTTTGAAATTATGTAGAGATAGTTCAGAATTCCAGAAATGATACAGAGAGTTTCCTGTGTTTCCATCCACCCAGATTCTTCTTATGGTGACATCTTACAGTACATTATCAGAAGCAGGCAGTTCACACTGGCACATTACAACTAATTAGACTGCAGACCTTCCTTGGGTTTCACCAGCTTTTTGCATGTACTCATTTAGGGGAAGAGGAGAGGGGTGATGGTAACATCTTTGTGTATAATTCTGTGACATTCTGTCTATGTGTAGATTTGTGTAACCATTGATATATTCAAGAACCAGAACTGTTGTGTCACCACAAAGGAACTCCCTCCTGTTCTGATGACTGGTATGTAATACACCAGCCCAGCATTCACCTGTGGCCCAACCCCAAAGTCATTAATAATCACTAGTCTCCTTTTTACCCTTCAATATATATTATTTACCATCTTTCAGGATAATCACTTAGAGGAAAGCTATTTTTTTTTTTGGTTTGCTTTTATTTGGGAAGAGTGAATAATTTTTTGAAGTCCTAATCATACACATAATTTTTTTTTTCAGAGCTCCACATCAAAAGTGTAAGAAAAATGTATTTATTTTGTCCACTTAAAAAATGCACAAATTGAAGGTTGAGAGTTAAGTTTTATTTGGGGCAAAATTAGGACTTAAGCCCAGGAAACAGCATCTCAGCCCTGAGAAACCGCTCCGAGGAGGCTGGTGAGGGGAAGCTAGGATATATGAGTTTTTGCAACAAAGGGAAGGTAGTAGGAACAAAAGATTTACAGATAACCAGGTTTACAGAAGAAGATTTACAGAAAATCAATTTCTATGGGAAATAAAAAGGTCTGCTTATTGGAATAAATCCTTTAATATGCACCTCTGCTGTGGCCCAGTCTTTTCTTTCCTGAGTTCCCTCAGGGCTCACTAGCCCACCCTTGGTGTGACTGCATTGAGTAATGACTGTGACATCTTTTGTTTTGTCCACTTAACTACAGCCCAATATTTCAGATAGCTCTGAAATACTGCCCCCACCCCCCCCACCCCAGAGGAAAGGGAAGTATAAAGATATAAGTGATAAAGGTGAAGGGGGAGGTGCATGCAGCCTTGCACACATTTTACAAAGTTTGCTGCTGGTCTCATGAAGGTTACTACTAGTCATGAGGAGTAGACACCACCATAAAGAGTTTTAGTGTTTTTCTAGATATGAGGAGATGCAAGAAGCGGGCTTATAAAATCTTCTCCTAAAAATATCTAACTATCTGAAGACCTGTTCTTCCAGTTTTCCCATAGCACAGAGGGCCTCACTCCTTGTCTCCTCCTTGAGCGCTCTGTTCAAGGGGTGCTGAAGGTCAGCAGCTGCAGTGGCTCATGATTTAATACATGTAGAGGCAGGTGGCAAGTGCCAAACTCCAGTTAATTTCAGTGGATATAATCAAAACGTGATCAAATGAGTTCAACTTTTTGAGTCCATTGTGTGTATTTTATAATTCTAATTGGGATTATTTTGGAATACTTCATGGAGGTGTAATGGTTTCTTTAAAATCTGATTTAATATCTTAAGAAACAATTTCATTTTTGAATGGGTACCTGGACTTAGTGCAATGTCTGGAATGGGAAATTATTGAAATGTTCTTCAGCTGATTGACATGTTTTTTGGTTTTTATTTTGTTTTTTTGTCTTTTTAGGGCCACACTTGCAGCATAGGGTAGTTCCTACGCTAGGGGTATTATTAGAGCTACAGCTGCTGGCCTACGCCACAGCCACAGCAATGTGGAATCCAAGCTGCATCTGTGACCTACACCACAGCTCGTGGCAATGCCAGATCCTTAACCCACTGAACAAGACCAGGAATCAAACCCACATCCTCATAGTTAATAGTGGCGTTCATTACCACTGAGCCAGGATGGAAACTCTCTGAAATATTATTTTAATTTTTTTTGTTTTCCTTTTTGGAAAAATACATGGTAATAGATGTTACCAGAATCCGGGTTCTTATTCACACGGTTGAAGAATGAACTTCTCAAACACACAGGCTGCAAGCAAGCAAAGTCTTTATTACAGGAAAGCAAATAGCTCCCAGGGTTGCTGAGAAGGGGGGAGAAGAGCCCCCACTCTCTATTGTCCTGTATGGGTTTTTATCCCTTAAAGATGGGAGGTACCAACATGGGGTCCAGAAAGATGTGGTTTTCTCCTATTGGGCTTGTTCAGTTACTTATATCAGTCTTTGTCCAGTAGGGGCCTTAGAGGTGGAACTGTCCCAAAAGTCACATGGTTTCTTTGCTTTTTTCTTCCTGTAAACTGAGTCACAGGAACTTAGGGATTACTGTCCACCTGGGCGTAGGTACACTCCCTGTAGTATACAAGGCCTGTGGGGATGTTACTTTCTGGAGCCCTTAAGCCACAAATGGTAATCAATAGCCATATCAAAGAATGCATTGAAGCCTATGCTCCTACACTGACTACCTGAGTTAGTATTCTGTCTCAAAAGGCCACAAATAGTGAAGAATGACTCTCTCACACTTTGGATTCTGGTGTGTCAGCGTTCTTCATGCAGAGGCAGTCACTGTATTCCTTTCATAGCTGTTTTATGTATATTTAGGCCTAGGAGTTTGTAGAACCTTTAATGTATAATTGTTTTGAGGTTGCATTTTTCATTTAACCCTATGCTTTAGAGATGTTCCATTGACAAAGAATATTGGGGTCTGCTTATTATTTTAAATTGGAAGCATAATATGATGTTATGATTATAATAGGAAATACATATTTGGATTTAGTCCCTATTTCTAGAACAGAGCCTTTAGCCCCTGTTTCTAGAACAGAGCTCCTAAAACCCTTGGAATTTCCTGCCTGGAGAGCTGTGAAGGTGTATTTTTTATGTTATCGAGATGACTTTTGGAAAGACCTTAAGCGTGGGGCCCTTGCTTTTGGATCCAACCACTTGGTTAGAGGGTTAGAACTTTCATTCTCACCCTCTCATCCCTGGGGAAGGTAGAGGGGCTAGAGATTGAGTACGGTTGCCCATGGTCAGTGGCTTGTGTGTACCACCATGCTAGCTAGGCCCTAGATTCCACAAAGATGGAAACTTCTTTGTTTGGGATCCCACCCTGTGTTTCTTTGTCTGGCTTTCTATTTGTATCCTCCAATATCCTGTGTAATAAACTGGTAATCTAGTGAGTACTGCTTGCCTGAGTCCTGGGAGCCATTCTATCCAGCAAATTAATTAAACCCAAGGAGAGTGTCTGGGGAATCTGGATTTGTAGCTAGTCAGTCACAAGGACTTGCTGTTCGCCTCTGAAGTAGCGTGGGGGCTGTCTTATAGGACTAAACCCTTAACCTATGGGATGTGATGCTGGTAAATAGGGTTAGAATTGTGTTGAGTTGTAGGACAACCAGCTAGTGTTGGCGCATTGCTTGAATGTGTGGGGGAAAACCCCCACACTTTTGAATTGGTTTCAGAGTCCTTACATAGTATTTCATTATGTGAATATCAAACTGAAATACCTCTGACTCAAACCTAGCCAGAACCCAGATTGGGACTTGAACCCACATGCCTGGACTCAAACCCAGCCTAAACCCAGATTGGGACGCGAGCCCCTATTTTTTTAAAATTAGAATCACTCACCTGGTGTCTGAACTTACTGAGGTTCAGGCTCTTTGTGTCTCAGCACAGAAGGAATTAAGCAAGAGATAAAGTGATAGGGCAGAAATAGATTTATTAAGATAGGACTCTTGCAAAAAAAGCTCTGCCCCGAGGATTAGGTGGGCTACATTTTTATAATCCAAGGAAAGTGGGAAGGGGGAAGACCACCTTTTTCCTTGTTCTTCTAGTAGACATCAGGCTTATATCATTAGCTCTTTCTTCATATTGGGTAAGAGAGTATTTGACCCTATGAGGTCAAACTAGGACTGTCATGCTTCTTATTCAAATCAGGAGAAGCGTGGTTACATACTCTAAAAGATGTTGAATCATCTCAGGTTTCTGTATAATGAAGGGTCTCTTACTTTGGAATGTCATCTTTCCCTTAAATTCCTTTTCTTGGTCCTAAGGATCATTATCTTGCTGAGCTTGAATGCAGACCTCATTTTATCTTTCACTTACTGACCTGAGGCATATCTTTATGTATGGTTTTATAGTTAAGCAAAGCTGCTTCATTCCACTTAAAGTGGTCTCTTTAAACTACTTAGGGAACTTTGGGAGACCATTTTAAGTGGAATGAAGCAAAGTTCCCTGGGTTTACCTCTCTGTCCGTGGTCCCCTACTGGGACTTGTACAGCCTGTGAATCCTACTCCATCCCTATCAGATGTACAACTCAAAGACCTTTCATCTGAAAACACTCATAACTGGTGGTTGATAAGCTAATCGAAATCTGACAGAGGTAAGCATTTTAAACGATCTTGAGCATTTTACCATAACTTCATTTTCTAGCCTTTTTTTTTTTTTCCTTTTGTCTTTTTAGGGCCTCACCTGCGGCATATGGAGGTTCCCAGGCTGAGGGTCTAATCAGAGCTGTAACAGCCGAAGCAATGCCAGATCCGAGCTGCGTCTGCAACCTACACCACAGCTCACAGCAACGCCAGATCCTTAACCCACTGAGCGAGGCCAGGGATCGAGCCGCAACTTCATAGTTCCTAGTGGGATTCGTTTCCCCTGTGCCAGGATGGGAACTCCCAGCCTTTTTTTTTGAAATTGGGCCAAGGCTTTTTTGTTGACAATGTGGAGTCCACTGACAGGAATTAATATTACTTTCCTTACATAGACCATACCCCACAGTGCATTATCTGTAACTTGTAAAACCTCTCTAAATACTTACGCCTTTAATATTTCAGTTGTCTTGGCCATACCCAATTCAGTAGTACTTTTTTTGGTAGCTTGTCTTTATTGACTCTTTGTATAGTATTCAACCTAGTGATCATAAAAACAATTTTCTTTTTTCATCCCTATTTCATCAGTTTAAGTAATATATAATTAAGTCATGTTAGTTATGATTACAGGTGAGGTTGGCACAAGCAGTTGTGATAACAGACATATCTTACCCTTGTTTAATCTTGTAAACATACACCTAGTGGTAGGAATGAGATGCAGGGTCTTGTTAGTGGTGGTCTAATAGTAAAAACACATGGTCTGCCAAAGTCACTGTTAGTTTTATTTAGGAAACAGACTATTGATTAATCATGTGAATCAGTTAAATGAGTCTGGTTAAGAGCTGCTTGTGTTTCACAATTTTAAATAACCATTTTCTTATTGATGGGTGTTTAAATTGTTTCCAGCATTTTACTTCCTAGTATGGTCAATACATGTCCTTGAATTTTTTTTGCATACACGTAGCAGTTCCTTTATCTAAAAAGAAAAATTCCTTGAAGTGGAATTCATGTGTATATGGGAGAGTCATTTTTTAATTCTACTAAGTTTTGTTGAAGGAAATTTTAAATGTTTCATTGCTTGATTTCCAGTGTTGTACTAAAGTAAAATATGATAGGCAAAGCTTTTTCTTTTAAAATTAACCAGTTTGCTCCTTTGTTTTTTCCTCTCTGCAAATCAATGAAAAAAGGTTGATAAAATGAGTCATAAAATACATTAATAGGATTCAAGGCCTTGAGTCATAGAATTCCCAACATCCCACACATGAATGACTCTATGTGTGTGCTGTGTGTTTGGTTTATCCTGGGGAATAGATGGGTTTCTCAATTTGAGTGAGTCTGTTCATATTTAAACACTGTAGGGAAGTTTGACATGTTAATGATTAACACTGAGAAGCCTTAAGCTAAAGTTTCTTTCATTAAATTGACTAAGTTAGGACTCAGCTTTAAATGAAGCCTGATATTTTAGTGGTTCTCTGTTAACTTTTTCAATGACTATTTGTTTGGTAATTTCTGTGCAAACCATTTGTTTGCTGGGGTATATAAATGTAATAAAAAACATCTTGTGGAAATTATGTTTAGGGAGACAAGGACACAGAGCTTACTACAAAACATTAATAACCACTGTACCAGCCTCACTTTACTTTAGTACTTATTACTTGTATAAGGGACAAAAACAGTATCACAAATACATTAAAATTATATGAAGAAATGTGTGTAGAGCCAGGGTTGATTATGTGTTATACAGATCTTTATAATACCTTTATATGCTCTAATCCCTAAAGCTTTTAGGGATTGACTATGATTTTTTTTAACCCCTCTTGACTAGAAGTTTCTTTCCTAATTTAGTCTCATTGACCTAACTATCCTTTCTTTGCTTAATTGGGATATTTGCCAAAGTAGAAAATTATTATGATGTGATTTTTCATTTTTTTAAATCTCAAAAGCTGTCAAAAGACCCCAAAATACAATACCCATTCAAATAAGAATTTTATTCTCTTAGTAATCCAGGAGTTAGCAATCTAAGTTGGTGGGGCAACTCTGCTCTATAAGATCATTCAGTATCCTTGCCTAACAGTCTTGTAGAATATTGGCCTACCTCTGCCTGTTCAAAGCTGGCACAGTTTCACATGTGCCTTCCAGCCTGTGGGAAGTAGACAAGTTTATGTCTAGCTCTAGAGTGGTTGTCTTCTGGTTTGAAGGTGACCAGAAAGTTGTGCCTTTACTTCCATTCATATACCATTGGTCCACAGTAAGGAACAACACTTAAGATATGCTGGGAGTCTGTTCACTTTTGCTGGGTGGGTAAATAACCACGTAAAACTTTCTATCTGTGGACAGTGGAAAGCAACCAGCAGTCTGACTCAAAGGCCAGTGTCAAAAAAATTGGATGTAAAGTTCAAAATAAGTATTTCTAAATAAATAGCTTTCTTAGATGCAGCCACGTCAGCAATACTGCTGCAGTAACTTTAAATGAGGTATAATGTGAATTGAATCCCTGAATGTGACATTACACTAATAAGATCTTTCTTCTCAAACTGGATAATGTTGTTTGAGGGGGACAGTACACAAAGCCATGCATTTAGATGTAGCTTCTCTTCCTGGAGGAAGGCTTGGAAGACTATATATATATATAAACAGTATATATATATATTTACAAGGATAGGAATATAGTTTAGAGCCAAAAATGAAATTGGCAAAAACTTTAAGAAAAAACTTACTATTGTTTTAAAGGATAATTTCAGATCCCCAGAGATAATTTTCTATTTTCGCCACTGTGGATACTCCTGTGGAAACATTTTGATAAGCAAATTTTTGGTTTGTTAAGGTTCGTTTTGTTTTGTTAGCTCAACAATTCTAACCTATGTAGAGCTGTGAAATAATCTGGGGTGGGGGTTATAGGCAGGTAGTATGAAGTAAAGGAAATTTTCCTGTATATACTAGCAGCATAGGCATCTTTATTCAAAGGCAGTCTAAGAAGCTATTTCTTTGCTTTTTTTCCCCCCTGTACCCAAGGCATGCAGAAATTCCTGGGCCAGGAATTGAACCTGAGCCATGGCAGCAACCCCAGCCACAGTAGTGACAGTACCCAGTCCTTAACCCACTGAGCCACCAGGGACCTCCACATCATCTTAAATTTTTATTTTATTCTTTGCTGCATTTTATACTATTCTTTTAAGGCCAAATGTTTTTTTTTTTTTAGGCTTCTCTTCTCCTAGCAAGGAAATGTTCTGTTAATGAGATTTGCAGACTAGACTATAGAGTTGTAGAACTAGTAAGCTGGTGGTTAATGATGGTTTTTCTTCATTTAAAGTGTATTAATATTAACTTTATATTGAAATTTACGTTCCACCTTTCTTTCTTATCACAGGACAATGAAAAGAGAACTCCACTGCATGCTGCTGCCTATCTTGGAGATGCAGAAATCATTGAATTGCTTATTTTATCTGGTATGGTAAGCTCTGTCTAAGAGCACATCATGCGTGTTTTTGTCATAATTAAACTTAATGACTGTTCCTTCGTATTTGTTTAAGCTGAAACTTATTTGTTCATTCTAGAAGTACTGATGTTATATGTCCCAGGTATTGTTCTGGTGCTTAGAGTACTTTGGAAAACAAATCCCTGCCCTTGTGGAGCTTATAGTCTAATAAAGAAAAACAGGCTACAAATATAGTGATTTTACAGTATAGGGGATAAATGAAAAATGAAAAAGTAGATCAGAATACAGTTGGCCCTCTTTGTCCATGGGTTCTGTATCCATGGATTTCAACCAACTACAGATCAAAAATATTTGGGAAAAAATTCCAGAATGTTCCAAAAGGCAAAATTTGAATTTGCCATGCACTGGCAACTGTTTACATAGTATTACATTGTATTTACAGCTATTTATGTAGCATTTATATTGTGTTAGGTATTATAATCTAGAGATAAAAGTATACAGAAGAATGCGCATAGGTTATATGCAAATGCTATGTCATTCGGAAGGATAGCTTATGGATTGGGATGAGCATTCTATAGGGTAGGATATTATGTGGAGTAATCATATAATGCCTCATTGATCACAGAATTACTAGGAGATTACCGTTTTCCAAGGAGAAGGTAATGGTGGCTTGGAACTGATATAGCTGTGGAGGGGGTAAAGGAAGATATGATTGCAGATGTATTTTGAAAGTGATGCCAGCAAGATTTATGTCTTTAAATAGCTTCTACATGATTCCTTTTTGTTGGCCTGTAAAATACATTTTAGGAACTTGTACTTTATTTTGAAATTACTTGTAAACTGTTCAAGACTTCACAATATGAAATAATGGTAAAACAGTTTCTTAGAGAATAGTTCCTATTATGATCATACTACTTGTATTCCTAAAACAAGCAGTCAAAGAGAGCTTATTTTTGTTTTACCCAGATTGTTGTAAGTGATAGTTACTGGGAGAGGATTTGTGTTTCAGTTGTGTTTGTATTGCCAGATTGCGCAGATATATGCATAATGCATTTGGAGAGAGAGTACCATTCTTTTGATTTTTTGGGGGAGGAGCACTAAGAGAAATTTTGAGCGAAAATCCTATTAAATAGTAGACTGAATAGAATTTTGCTATTATAAATTAATAAAAATTTTAAAATTTTGATTTTATAACAATTGCATGATCATATAGAATTATAGTTAAGTATGGACCAGGGTAATATTCTTTCTTTTTTTTTGGCTTTTTACGGCCACACCTGTGGCATATGGAAGTTCCCAGGCTAGGGGCTGAATCAGAGCCATAGTTGCCAGCCTCTTCGACAGCCAAAGCAGTGCAGGATCCAAGCTGCGTCTGTGACCTACACCACAGCTCACGGCAATGTTGGATTCTTAACCCACTGAATGAAGCCAGGGATTGAACATGCATCCTCATGGCTACTAGTTGGACTTAGAACCTGCTAAGCCACTATAGGAACTCCCAGGCTGATATTCTTTTTTTTTTTTTTTTAGGACTGCTCCTGCAGCATATGGAGGTTTCCAGGCTAGGGATGTAATCAGAGTTATAGCTGCCAGCCTACACCACAGCTGCGTGTGCAATGTACTCCACAGCTCACAGCAACACCAGATCCTTAACCCACTGAGCAAGGCCAGGGATCAAACCCACATCCTCATGGATCCTAGTCAGGTTCATTCACTGCTGAGCCACTAAGTGAACTCCCCAAACCTGCATTCTTATGGATACTAGTTGGGTTTGTAACCCACTGAGGCACAGTGGAAACGCCAAAGCTAATATCATTATATTAATCTTTATGAATAACTTCATCATCGACGTACTTCCTTGAAGGTATCTGTTCCTTTATGGGTGCTAGCTCACTAGTTTTCAGCTGAAATTTACTAGAGATAAGAACTGAGGTTCAAGAGAAAAATAACACTTCTTAATTGAAGCATATTTTACTGTAATAATAAGTCCAGGACCAGGGGAATTCTACCAAACATTTAAAGAAGAATTAATACCTGTTTTTCTCAAATTATTGCAGAAAATTGAAGAAGGAATGCTTCCAGACTTATTCTATGAGGCCAGCAGTACCGCGATACAAAAAAAAAAAAAAAAAAAAAAAAAAAAACAGAAAAAGATACTACAAAGAAAGGAAATTACACTCCAGTTTCCCTGATGAACATAGATCAAACAGAATTCAACAATACATTAAAAGGATCACATACCATGATCAAGTGTGTTTTATTACAGGGATGCAAGCTTCTGCAAATCAGTGTGATACACTTCTTAACAAAATGAGACTAATAATCATGATTATCTCAATTGATGCAGGAAAAGCATTTGACATAATTAAATATTCATTCATGGTAAAAACAAACAAACCAAAAGAAAGATCCAAAAAAACTCTCACCTATTAAGTATAGAGGGAATATAAAGGCCGTACATGATTAAGCCCACAGCTAACATCATACTCAAAGCTGAAAAGCTAAAAGCTTTTCCTCTGAAATCAGGAGCACAAGATAGAATACCCACTATCATTGCTTTTTCAACATAGTTCTGGCAGACCTAGCCATAGCAATTAGGCAAGAAAAGCAAATTTAAAATGTTTAAATTAGGAAGAAGTAAACTGTTTCTTTGCAGATGACATTATATATAGAAAACTATAAAGATTCCATAAAAGAAACTGTTAGAAATAATCAAATTTAGTGAAGTTGCAGGATCCAAAATCAATATATAAAATCTCTTGTGTTTGTATGTATCAGAAAAGAGAAATTAACAAAACAGTTCCATTTACGATTCATCAAAAAGTAAAATAGCTAGAAATAAATTAGATAAAGAAGAGAATACATGAAGCAGAAAGTAGGCAAGAAATTTAGGCTAATTTGTAACTAGTAATGAAAATTGTTACTATAAAGTTTGGGGTAGACTCTTCTTGCCCTTCATGTTAACTACCAGTGACATGTTACAGTAGTAATTGGGTTAACATTAACTGGTGTAACCTTAAGAAAATTAAGCAATATGAAATAATCCCCATTTAGCCCTGGCATTATACAAAAGTCATAGTATGCTTCAGTAAGAACACACAATAAATTATTGTAATTTTATATATCATAAAAACTAGTTTGGGAGTTCCTGTCATGGTACAGTGGAAATGAATCTGACTAGGTACCATGGGGTTGTGGGTTCAATCCCTGGCCTCACTCAGTGGGTTAAGAATCTGGTGTTGCCGTGAGCTGTGGTGTACATTGCAGACACAGCCAGGATCTAGCATTGCTATAGCTCTGGCGTAGGTTGAAGGCTATTGCTCCAGTTCGACCCCTAACAGAACCTCCATGTGCCACAAGTGCAGCCCTAAAAAGCCAAAAAAAAAAAAAACTAGTTCGATATCCATGGCAAGACTATTTGTTCATTATTTGTTCCTAAAATATACTCTAAAATGAAAAGTGAAGAATATGAAAAAGTTGATCATTCCTTAGAGGCATGGACTCCCATGTTCATGTTTGAGATTTTGATTGTTTTCTGATTTACTATGATGAGAAATTGGGAAATATTCTCTAATTTGCTTCGCTCTAGTATTTTCATTGTCAAGAATTATGACTTTATATTCTATTTTGTAATCATAATTACCACTGTTTTATCTCACTCATACACACACACACTCACACACACTGCCCTTAGGCATAGCTTATCTATTCTCAGGTTTTAAATTTTGGTGTATCTTGGTTGAAAAGACATCAAGTAGTTTTTGTTTTTATATTTTCTATAAGAGTTCATGGGCATTGTACTCCCTGGTATCTTATTTATTTGGGGCTGTGCCTTTTGTTTGTTTGTTTGTTTTTTAGCTGAACAGTAGATTAGCTAGTTATAAAATTCTTGATTTATGTGTTTTGCTTTTGTTGTTATAGATGTTTTTCCATTGTCTTCTAGCATTGAGTGAAAGTCTTAGATCAAGCTCTTCTCTGCTAACACTCCATCCCCCATCCCCCATTACCCTCTCCACTACCATGGTCCATTCTCTTCTGCCTGGATGCTTGTAGGCTTCAGTTTTCATCTCTGAAATTCATACCAACTTTCTTAGGCTAAATCTTTGAGTCCTTTTGCTGGGAAATAATGTGAATGTATACTTTTAGTTCTGAAATTCAGATTTTTATTTCATTTATATTGTCTAGTGCATCTTTGGATATTTTATTTCCATGTGTTTTTCTATCAGTAAATTTTTCTGCCTTGTGTTTTACTGGTAAAATGGATCTCCTTCATCTGTCTTTATCAGCTTTTCTCTGATTATGATTTTGTCTTTATATTTAGGGATTTGTTTGTTGTCTTTTTAAGGCTGCAGCTGTGGCATATGGAAATTCCTAGGCTAGGAGGCTAGGGGTCGAATTGGAGCTGTAGCCACCAGCCTACACTACAGCCACAGCAACATTAGATCTGAGCCAAATCTGCGACCTAAACCACAGCTCACAGCAATGCCTCATCTTTAACCTACTGTGAGGGCAGGGATTGAACCTGTGTCCTCATGGATACTAGTTGTGTTTGCTACTACAGGAACTCCTACATTTAGGTTTTTGTTTTGTTTTGTTTTGTTTTTTTCCCTGCATTTAGTTTTAAGTCATTCCCTTTTACCTATCCTCCATTCATCCAACAAATGTTTAATGAGCATGTCTGTTTAGAAAGCACTATACGAGTTGCTGTGGCTAGAATGGTGGATAAAATAAATGAAGTCCCAGTCTTCAGGGAGTTTTTTTTTTAATGGGGAAGTTAGTAACAAATATATGTAGTTTATTTTATGGTGAAGATTCCTATGGAAAAATTAAAAGAATAGTATATTGGGCGGGTATCAATTGCTATTTTATATTGCATAATTAGAAGAGGATTCAGTGACATTCAAGGAGATAACTGATAGAAATAAGGAAGTGAGCCTAGCATACCATGTAGCTATTTAGTGAAAATTGAGAGAACAGCAAGAACAAACACTCTGAGGTGTAGCATGTTTGGAGGTAAGTGCAAAAAGCAGTAGGAGATAAAGCATCGGTGGCAGGGTAGGTAGGGGTGGGAGTGTCCAGAGAAAGACTTGCTTTGGTTCTTAAAGTGATGTGGAAAACCATTTGGGAGTTTTGGATGGATGGGCAGAAGCTAACTTAGGTTTTTAAAAACACATTCTGTTTGTGGCTTTAGATTCTGGACTGTGTTATAATATATGTCTATTCTGCTTTTTGTGTTTAGGCTTTTATCTGTAATTGCTTTATTTTCCTTTTCTCTTGCCTATTCCACCACCTCTTACCGCTGCATTGTCTTAACTTTCTTGGAGCTCTTTCTTCTTTGAGGTCTTTTGGTCAGAGCTTAATTTCTCCAAAACTGTGTCTGAAGAGTAGTTCACAAACCCTTCCTTTCCTTTCTGGGGATAATTTCTTTCAAATATATGTACCTGTTAACTGCATTTTGCTCAGTTTACTTTGTGTATTTTTGCTCTAGTCTTATATGCTGAATCCTTTCAAATTCTTAGACATCATTAAGGAATGTGTTTCTTTCCAGAATAACTATTTACTGAAGAACAGAGGAGAGGGCGGCAAAAAGTGAGAATCACTTAAGTTTGTTTCTTCACGTAGCTCTCAAACCAAATGCCTTTTCTTTCAGTCCTAGTAGCATAAGATTCCATCATTGTTGATATACTGCAGATAGTTAAGGTGACCCAACAGCTCCTTGGATCATGGATTCTCAGGCAGTGGTCCGGTGATGATTGGCTCTTACCCTCCATCCCCAGCAGCTTTGTCAAATATAAGGTAGTTGCTTGCTCGGTCCTTCCTTTAGCATGGCCTCACCTTTTTCTCTGTATTGTGAAGAGAACTTCTCCTGTGGGTGACCTCTAGATCTAAAAGATGTTAGGTATGGGTTCTGGAACACAAACAGGAGAAACAGGGGCAGGACATGTACTCAAACATGCTCTTTTAGATGACTAGGTAGCCTTCCCTGGACCTGAAGAAGCTTCGCTTGACATCCTTCATTTTGGTACAGATTTTACTGTATTTGATAGAAGCTGTTTCTAGTTTGGTTTGTGGTTGTAACTGTTTTCTTGCTGTATTGAATATGACATTTCCTCACATTCTCTTTTGTATTTTGGTGAGTTTTTAAGAGTAAAACTACTGGAGTTCCCGTTGTGGCTCAGTGGTTAACGAATCCAGCTAGGAACCATGAGGTTGCGGGTTCAATCCCTGGCCTTGCTCAGTGGGTTAAGGATCTGGCATTGCCGTGAGCTGTGGTATAGGTCGCAGACCTGACTTGGACCCTGAGTTGCTGTGGCTGTGGTGTAGGCCAGCAGCTACAGCTCTGATTGGACCCCTAGCCTGGGAACCTCCATATTCCGCAGGAGTGGGCCTAGAAAAGGCAAAAAGACCAAAAAAAAAAAAAAAAAGAAAGAAAGTAAAACTGCTTATTCACCTTAATTTGCAGTCCAAAATATTTACCCATGATGCATTTTCAAGATTTGTGGATGAAAGGTACTGTTTTTGATGTTATATGTAATTAAACAAGTAAATTTTTCCCTAGGATCTATGGTAACGCTAGACTCTAGTATAATTAATTTTCCAGTTATTGAATGGGGTAAGGCAATAGGAAGTACTGAGTGCTTACTGTATCTCAAGTACTGTGTTAAATTTACCCTTTTCATTTATTATCTCATTTTATCCTGTTACCTCTGAAGGTGTTATTATAGATGAAGTAAACAAAAGCATTTAGAGATGTAATAACTGGCTGAAAGTTGTACTGTTAATAAAAACTAGAGCTGAAGTTCTCTTGTGGCTCAGAGGGTTAAGGATCCCTTGTTGTCCCTGCAGCAGCTTGGGTCATTGCTGTGGCATGGGTTTGGTCCCTGGCCTGGAAACTTCGACATGCCATGGCACAGCCAAAAAACCAATAAGAGCCAGCATTCAGACCCAGTCTGTCTGACTGCAGAGTTCATATTCTTAACTCTGCTACAGTCTGAACTGCTCTTCTCCCCTCTGCACTCTGCTCCCTCCTCCATCTACTTAGCATTTAGTAAAATTTGTGTAGGCAGTGACTTTTGTTGAAGACTTCTGTTTCAAGGACTGAATTTTCTGGCTGCCTAAGTATAGATAGATATTTTTATGGGAGCTATTCATTTAATGCTTGTATTTTTAAAACATAGGTTTACCAGTACCTCAGGCTGTTTCCAGCATATATTAGGTAGTTAAATAAGTGTCTTGCATAAGGCATTAGTCAAAAATTCTTTTTTTTTTTCTTTTTCTTTTTAGGACCACACCCATGGCATATGGAAGTTCCCAGGCTAGGGGTTGAATCAGAGCTGCAGCTGGCGGCCTACGCCACAGCCACAACAACTCAGGATCCGAACTGAGTGTGTGACCTACACCACAGCTCACAGCAATGTCAGATCCTTAAGCCACTGAGCAAGACCAGGGATCGAACCCTCGTCCTCATGGGTACTAGTTGGGTTCATTACCCCTGAGCCACAAAGGGAACTTCCAGTCAGAAATTCATTTAATTGCCTTTTATAGAAAATAAAGTTCCTGATAAGGAAGCATGGGATATGTTTTTGGTAGTAAGAATTAAACCTAAAGTATATGACTCTTGAAAGCCTACAATGCTGGTGTTTTAATTTGCTAAGGCTGCCATTACAGATTGCCACAAGTTATTTATTTTCTCACAGATCTGGAGGCTGGAAGTCCAAGATTAAGGTGTTGGCAGGGTTAGTTTCTTCTAAAAGCTGTGAGAGAAGTGTCTGTTCTAGGGCTTTCTCCTTGGCTTGTAGATGGCCATCTTCTCCTTATGTCTTCCATCTGTACATATCTGTGTCCGAATTTCTTCTACTTAAAGGACCCAGTCATATTGCATTAGGGCCCACCCTTTAAAAAAAAAAGAAAGAAAAAGAAAAAAACATTTAACTTAATTACCTCTGTGAAGACTTTCTTCAAATAAGATTGCATTCTGAGGTGCTGGTGCTGGCTGGGTTTGGGACTTCAGCATAGGAATTTGGCAGCAGGAACACAGTTCAACCTCCAATATCCAGTTTTTATAATGGCCTCTTTAAATAATGCAGTGCACTGGGTGAGGGTGGGGGTGGTGCAGCATCACAGGTGGAAAAGTGGAAATGTAATCACTTTTGCTCATTCTACACCCAACCTGAAAATAGAATCTGAACTTTTGCCGCTGCCTTTCCTTTTGCCTTTAAGCCAAAGGAAAATTATTTCCAGTTTGAGAGGAGTGCTCAAAGTGCTTGGCTCCTGGCCCAGCCCACTCGATATGGACTATCTCCTCTGTGGGTTAGGAGCAAAGAAGAGAACTATTCTCTGCCAATAGAAGTTTTAGAAAATTACTAGTGGGACTATAATGATTATAAACACATAGGAAAATAGAAATAATTTTAATACTGTCAAATCTCTAGTACTTAGCCTAGGTCAGCGGTTGATGGACTTTTTTATGTAAAGGTTCATGCAGATACTGTGGCTACTTAGCTCTACTTCTTTAATACCAAAGCTGCATCTTTAACACATAATAGATGTAGCTGTGTTGAAGTAAAACTTTTCAAAATAGGTGGCTGGCAACCTGTGGACTGTAATTTGAAGATTATAACATTGATTATAAAGATACTATCTTATCTATGTAATATTAAAGTAGGGCAAGTTACTTAGCATGAAATAATTTGTTCTGAGTATTTCAAAATAAGATAGGATGTTTTAACTGAAAATGGATCAGAGAGATCATTTACCACAGCTTTTATTTTACTGGTAACTGAGGTTTAAAAATCAAAGAATTGGTAGATCTTGGTGAGTGATCAGATTAGGGAGAAAGCAGGTGAATCAGTTTTTTTGCAGAGATTCCTAGAGTCAAATGGGACATTCCTGATTTGGATGCCTGACTTCATAGAACCCACTTTGCAAAAACAGGTGCTCTTATGTTGTTTTAACCTAGAGTCTTTCTTCCCTTGAGACAGACAGACAAACACATACACTTATGAGGATTATGATTAACAAAATAAAGGTCTGGGCATATAGGGAGCAGCTCTAGGTTGCACAGCCTACAGGTTACAGAGCCATTATTAGATCACAGGTCCTGCTCCTGGGCCCCTTCTACTGACCCTTGATTGTCTCCTCACCTGTCCACACCTCTCTTCAGCTGCATTGCTGGCAAGAGCCCAGAATATGCTGATGTAAGTGAACCAGATTTTTTATTTTTTAAAATTACTTTCTGTTTTACCTTCAAATGAGCTAGGCATTTATCTAATTCCGGAAATTTTAACGTAAATATCTTCTTTCCTTTCTCTCTTTTTTTGGCCATACTGATGACATGTGAAAGTTCCCAGACCACTGATCAAGCCCACACCACAGCAACGACCCAAGCTGCTGCAGTGACAATGCTGGATCCTTAACCTGCTGTGCCACAGAAGAACTCCAGATATCTTTTTTGTCTTAAAAAATAAACAAAAACTATTGCTTCAGTATATATTTTAGTTTCGTAAATTAATAAATGAAAAGGTTAGATAAAAGGAAGCAGGTTATCTGGATTTTTCTGTATACTCTGTGATGTCAAAACCAGCCTGTGTGAGTGACCCTGCAGTTGATTTTTGCTTGCTTGTTTGTTTGTTTTGCTTTAACATATGAGAAATGTAATCACATCTCTACTCTGGGAAGGTGAATCCAAACCCAGATATTTGATGTGGCCTAGGATCTGGCTGGTTATTTACCTGAAGGGAAAGCTTAGTGGATCTACATGGAATTTGTGGGGAAAGGGGAGTCTAGAAAAGAGCGTATTTGATTTACACAGTTGGGCATAAGTCTTAGGTTTAACAAGATATGCTCCTAGCACTCTTTCTGTGGGTGTCATTTTGCAGTGACATCATCCTGCTTGTTGTTGTCAGCTTCCTAGCAGTACTTCTCTTACTGCGGGGTCTCCCAGTAGCATGATTTCAACAGTTGAGGTGGCACTGCTTTTATGTTCTTTTCTGATAGTAAAGAAACTAATCTTTTCTTGGTGACTTAAGGTCATCCTTTTAAATCCCAAATGATATACTTCCCTAGGCAGAGAGAGTGATGATGCCACCTGAACTCTTACATTTGGTTTTATTTCTCTCTAGAAAGACTCTTTTGTGTTTTAAGTGAATCTGTTATCAAATGAATTGAGTGTCCTGCTGTTTGCTGCTTAAAAATCAATACTGACAAAAATGGTAGAAAGAAAAGATGTCTTTAATCATAATGCCAGCAATCTGGGGAAATTGTAGACTCAGTGTCCCCCCAAAACCACCTCCTAAGATTCTGCTGGGCCATGAATAAAGGAAAGGAGGGAAGTAACCTCAGTTAATCATTGCAATAAGGGGTCAGAGTCATTGCCCTCCCCCACTGCATGAAGGCTTGTCCACTCCTGGTGATCTTCCTCTAGATGTTAGCTTTATCTTGTTCACCCAGTTTGTTCCTGAGATTACTGAAGAGGAAGCTAGAGAAGAGATCTGGTCATCTGTTAGCATATTCTTCAGTTCTACTTCTCTGATCTATGGAAAGAACCAACAAGTTGGCAAGATATTGTGTGATTAAAAGATGTAAAAGGTGTGCTAGGGCCAGAGATGAGTAGAACATGAGTAAAACATGATTTAAAAGTTAGTTACAATATAGCTTTGCTTAAAGTGACAAGAAAAGGGGCTTCCTGCTGAGGATAGTTTTCCTGCAAAGAGCTACTTACTGATAAAATTTCTTTTCTTTCCATCCTTCCCTGTCTTCCTCTCTCCTTCCCTCCTCCCCTCTCCTTTTCCCCCCTCTCCCTTTCCCCTATTTTCCATGTCCACCCCACTTTCCTCCTTTTGGTCTCCCTCCACTTTCCTTCCACTTTCCTTCTGTTTCTTTTTCCTGTCTTCATTATTAGCCCTAGTGGCTAGTTTTCAGTTGTTGGATTACTTAACTTTATTCTGGAAATGTTTTTTTCAATTACTGGAATGACTTTGTAATTTGCGTATATGAATATGTAGCTAATTTTGGAGCTCTCTGCGGAACAGAAGTCTGGTCACCTTCAAGGAGGTCACATGAGATGAGCTCTGGTACCTGGATATCTGGTATGCACTGCCATATTTATTGCTTCTAAGCCATTTTTCATTTTACAGCCAACTGCCGCTGCTCTTGTGATGGACATTGCTATGCCATGTTTGTCTGGCATAAAGCACATGCTAATTAACCGATGTGGGCAGGGGAGATACCTGTTGTATTGTGTCCTTAGAGTTAGGCCAACCATTTCTCACGTATTTGACCTTTAGTTTCCAAGGAATTAAAATATTTCCTTAGTGTTATTAAAAGAAAGATGAATGTTTTCTGAGAAAGAATATGGTCAGATGTCTAAAATCCCATTGTGCTAATCTTCTTGCATTATCTTTAGAATCTAAAAAGAACAAGCCACATTTTTTGTCAAGTTGTCTAACTAGTTGCAGGTAACAGCATGTGTTCTGGTTAAACCGTCCGTGGACTGTTTGTTATAGTTACTCATGTTTTTGATAAAATTAACTTTGATTTTTTTTATATATTTTTTTTGTTAGTCAAATGAATTTGCCACATCTGTAATTGCATAATGATCTTTCACAGGATAAATTAACTTTGATTTTGTTTTTAAAAGAGAAAGGTGCTTTAATTAATTAATTATCGTAACAAAATGGAAGAATGAAGCCAGCCACAGGGTTTTTATGATGCTGCCAAATGCACTATGAAACTTAGATTTTCTTCCTTTGGTTGTATGTCTGCTAACCTGTTTACAAAAGACGGTCTTTACCTTCTCCTTACTTTTCAACTTTTTTCTTTACACTTGAAGCCAAATTCTTGGAGTGTTTTTTATGGCTACTTTTATTTCCTCATCAGTGTGTCTCACTTTTTGAATATGTAGTGTTTCAGTTTCATTTTAGAATTAAAATATACACACCTTTAAAGGTTCATAGCATATGATGCAGTTGCCTTTCTGCCCTAGTGCCCCTTCACGCCTTCCAGTTCTTTTTTTTTTTTTTTTTTTAAATAACCCCAGAGTACGGATTCTTTGCTTTGCTTTGCTTTGCTTTGCTTTGCTTTTTAGGTCCGTACCCGCGGCATATGGAGGTTCCCAGGCCAGGGCTTGAATTGGAGTTGTAGCTGCTGGCCTATGCCACAGTCATAGCCACACAGGATTCCGAGTCATGTCTGAGACCTATACTACAGCTCATGGTAACGCCAGATCCTTAACCCACTGAGCAAGGCCAGGGATCAAACCCAAGTCCTCAGAGGCACTAGTCAGGTTTGGTTCAGCTGAGCCACAATGGGAACTCTGTATTTTCTTTTCTTTCTTTCTTTCTTTTTTTTTTTTTTTACTTAAAGTATAGTTGATTTACAATGCTGCGCCAATTTCTGCTGTACAGCAAAGTGAGCCAGTCACACATATATATACATTTCCTTTCTTATATTATCTTCTACTGTGTTATATCCCAAGAGACAGGATATAGTCCCCTGTGCTATACAGCAGGACTTCATCGCTTATCCATTCTAAATGTAATAGTTTGCATCTACTATCCCTAAACTCCTAGTCTATTCCACTCTCTCCCCACTCCTCCCTTGGCAACCACAAGAAAGTCTGTTCTCTATGTCTGTGAGTCGTTTTTGTTTTGTAGTTAGGTTCATCTGTGCCATATTCTATTTATTTGTTTGTTGTTTTAGGGCCGCACCCATGGCATATTCTTGGGCCAGGGGTGGAATCAGAGCTGCACCTGCCAGCCTTCACCACAGCCATAGCAGTGCCAGATCAGAGCCACATCTGTGACCTAAATGCATCTTGCAGCAACACTGGATCCTTAACACACTGAGCAGTGTCAGGATGTGAACCCACATCCACATGGACACTATGTCAAATTTTTTTTTAACTCAGTGAATTTTATGTTTAGAGTTGTGCAGTGATCATCACAACCTAATTTGACAGAATTTACATCCTAAATCCTCAGCCCATCCTTCACCCCTGAAACTTGTTTCCTTTGAAAACCATCTGTTTTTCAACATCTGTGAGTCAGTATCTGTTCTGCAAAGTTCATTGTATCCTTCCTTTGATTCCACATGTAAGTGATAGCATGTGACGTTTGTGTGTCATTGTCTAACTTCATTTAACATGATAATTTCTACGTCCATCCATGTTGCTGCAAATTCCATTATTTCATTCCTTTTTATGGTTAATAATCCATTGGGTATATGTACTATGTCTTTTTTTTCCACTCCTCTGTTGATGGACATTTAAGTTGCTTCCATGTCTTGGCTATTGTATATAGTGCTACAGTGAACATTGGGGTACATGTATCTTTTGTGTGTGTGTGTGTGTGTGTGTGTATATATATATAAAATTACTCAAATGAATTTATCACATCTGTAGTTGTATAATGATCATAACAATCTGATTTCATAGGATTTCCATCCACAGCCCAAGCATATCCCCCACCCCCCAAACTGTCTCCTCTGGAGACCATAAGTTTTTCAATGTCTGTGAGTCAGCATCTGTTCTGCAAAGAAGTTCCGTCTGTCCTTTTCTCAGATTCCACATGTCAGTGAAAGCATTTGATGTTGGTGTCTCATTGTATGGCTGACTTCACTTAGCATGATAGTTTCTAGGTCCATCCATGTTGCTAAAAATGCTGGTATTTCGTTCTTTTTGATGGCTGAGTAATATTCCATTGTGTATATGTACCACATCTTCTGGATCCACTCCTCTGTCGATGGACATTTAGGTTGTTTCCATGTTTTGGCTATTGTAAATAGTGCTGCAGTGAACATTGGAGTACATGTGTCTTTGCGAGTCATGGTTTTCTCTCGATAGATGTCCAGGAGTGGGATTGCTGGATCAAATGGTAGTTCTTTGTTTAGTTTTCTGAGGAATCTCCCCATACTGTTTTCCACAGTGGTTGCACCAATTTACAATCCCACCAACAGTGTGATAGGGTTCCTTTTTCTCCACACCCTCTCCAGCACTTATTGTTTGTAGACTTTTGGATGATGGCCATTCTGACTGGTGTAAGGTGTACCTCATAGTGGTTTTGATTTGCATTTCCCTAAGAATGAGTGATGTTGAACATCTTTTCATGTGTTTCTCGGCCATCTGTATGTCTTCTTTGGAGAATTGTCTGTTTAGATCTTCTGCCCATTTTTTGACGGGGTTTTTTGTTTTTTTGGTATGGAGCTGCAGAAGGTGTTTATAAATTTTGGAGATTAATCCCTTGTCAGTTGATTCACTTGCAAAGATTTTCTCCCATTCTATGGGTTGTCTTTTCGTTTTGTTTAGGGTTTCCTTTGTTGTGCAGAAACTTTTAAGTTTGATTAGGTCCCATTTGTTTATTTTTGTTTTTATTGTCCATACTCTAAGAGGTGGATCTGAGAAGATGTTGCTGTTGTTTATGTCAGAAAGTGTTTGGCGTATCTTTTTTTTTTTTTTAAGATTTTTATTTGACTTACAATGTGCTGTCAGTTCATGTATCTTTTTGAGTCATGGTTTTCTCTGGATAGATCCCCAGGAGTGATTGCTGGAACAAATGATAATTCTATTTTTGGTTTTTTGAGGAACCTCCATACTGGTTTCCGTGGTGGTTACACCAATTTACATTCCTACCAACAGTGTAAGAGGGTTCCCTTTTCTTCACACCCTATCCAGCATTTATTGTTTATAGACTTTTTGATAATGGACATTCTGGCTGGTATAAGGCGGTAGGTACCTGGGAGTAGTTTTGATTTGCATTTCTCTAATAATTAGTGATATTGAACATCTTATCATGTTGTGTTTTTTGGCCATCTCTATGTCTTCTTTGGAGAATTGTCTGTATAGATCTTCTGCCCATTTTTTGATGGGCCTGTTTGTTTTTTTGTATTGAGCTGCAGGAGGTGTTTATATATTTTGGAGATTAATCCCTTGTCAGTGGCATCATTTGCAAATATTTTCTCCATTCTTTGTGTTGTCTTTTCATTTTGTTTAGGGTTTCCTTTGCTGTGCAAAAACTTTTAAGTTTAATTAGGTCCTATTTGTTTATTTTGGTTTTTATTGTCATTACTTTAGGAGGGGGATCTGCAAAGATATTG
This sequence comes from Phacochoerus africanus, assembly GCF_016906955.1. Lineage (NCBI taxonomy): Eukaryota > Metazoa > Chordata > Mammalia > Artiodactyla > Suidae > Phacochoerus > Phacochoerus africanus. The sequence continues at coordinate 83,436,903 of NC_062544.1, read as the reverse complement.
CTGTGGTTTTTGTCAGAGAGCATTTTCCTCTTGAGTTTTATGTTTTTTATAAAGTTTCATAAAGTATCCAGTCTTATATTTAGGTCTTTAATCCATTTTGAGTTTATTTTTCTGTATGGTGTTAGGAAATACTCTAATTTCATTGTTTTACATGTAGCTATCCTGTTTTCCCAGCACCACTTATTGAAGGGACTGTCAGTTATCAGGGTTCCCGTGTATGTTGTGTGTGTATTTTCTCTAGCTGCTTTCAATATTTTCTCTTTGTCTTTAATTTTAATCACTGATTAATATGTGTCTCAGGGTGTTCCTCCTTGGGTTTATTCTATGTGGTACTCATTCTGCTTCCTGGATTTGAATGAGTGATTCCTTTCCTATGTTAGGGAAGGGGGTTTTTTTGTTTTGTTTTTTAATTTTTTGTTGTTTTTTGTCCTTTTGTCTTTCCTAGAGCCACACCCACGGCATATGGAGATTCCTAGGCTAGAGGTCCCATCGGAGCTGTAGCCACCAGCCTACGCCAGAGCCACAGCAACTCAGGACCCGAGCTGTGTCTGCGACCTACACCACAGCTCATACAATGCCGGATCCTTAATACACTGAGCGAGGCCGGGGATGGAACCCGCAACCTTATGGTTCCTAGTCAGATTCGTTAACCACTGAGCCATGACAGGAACTCCTGTTAGGGAAGTTTTTGACTGTTATCTCTTCACATATTTTCTCTGGCCCTTTCTCTCTTCTCCTTCTACACACCTGTAATACAGATGTTGGTGAGTTTAACGTTGTCCCAGAATTCTCCTAGACTGTCTTCATTTCTTTTCAACCTTTTTTCTCTTTTCAAAAATTCTGCATCAGTGACTTCCGCTAGTCTGTCCTCCACCTCGCTTACTCAATCTTCTGCCTCCAGTATTCTGCCATTGGTTGCTTCTAGTGAATTTTTTATTCAGTTACTATATTTTGCATCTCTGCTTGCTTAATCCTTAAATCTTCTGTTTCTTGCTCAGTGTTTCTTGTAATTTATCATTCTTTACCTCCAGTTTATTTCTAAGATCTTGAATCATCTTCACTATCATCAGTCTAAAGTCTTTTTCATGGAGGTTGGTAACCTCCAGATCACTTGGCTGTTTTCCCGGGTTTTTTTTTCCCTGCTCCCTTCTCTGAGTCATAATTTTCTGCATTTTCATTTTATATAGATTTTTGGTGTGGTCTCCTTTTTGCAGACAATAGAGAATTGTAGTCTGAGAGTGCTGTGGTGGTTTGTACCCACCCCATAGCCCACACAAGAGGCGCCCCACCGTCTGAGAGCACATGCATGCACAGAGAAAGATGTTCCTATGACAGTCCTGCCCCTTTCCTCTTTCCCTCCCCAACAACGTTTCTTTGCTTCTCTGGCAGGCCCAGGCCTCCTCTGGTGCTCCCTCTACTGCTGCTCAGTCTGCATCCCACAGCCTCCCCAGTCCTTTTTCCAGAACTGGCCTCTGTTGCCCTAGTCTCAGTGCCCAGCCCCCACCCAGGTGTCTCAGGCTGTGGTGTCTGGGGTGGTGGTACTGATGGTCTGTGCAGCTCTCTGTCTACATTGCCCTCCCCTGACCTACTGCTGTGCTTTTCTCCATGGCTTTGAGGTTAGTCCTCTGTCCCTGCTGATCTCCCAGTCAGTTAGCCATCCTCCCAGAGTACAGATTCCTTTCCTCGTTCACAGTTCCCTCTTAGAAGTACTGATCCCGCCCTGGTTTCTTTCTTTCTCTTCTCTCTCTTTTTCCTTTTGTTCTGCCTAGTTATGTGGAGGGTTTCTTGCCCTTTTTGGAGGTCTGAGGTGTTCTGCCAGTGTTCAGTAGATGTTCTGTACAAATTGCTCTTCGTATAGATTTTTTTTTTTTTTTTTTGGATGTGTTTGTGGAAGAAGGTGAGAACCACGTCCTCCTCCTCTGCCATCTTGATCCCTGGTCCACAACCACTGTTGTTAATGTCTTAGCTTCCCCCCAGGGTTTCCTCATACAAAAGTGAGTATTGCTTTTTTTCACTTTTTATTTCTCAGGTCTATATTAGCACATAGAGATCATCATTGTTTTTTGTTACAGCCACATTCTATTTGTCAATTAATACCTTGAGTCAGACTTCTGATGCTTCCCATTTATTGGAGGCCCATTATCAGGCCTCATTCTTCTCTCTGTCTTTCCAGGGTACTTGTCTCTTCTGAGTGTCTGTGTCACTACTCTTTAGGCCTTAATACCAGGAATTGCCCTTCTGCTGTGCACATAAATACAACATCATAGAAAGGGGCAGGTGTTACAGAGGACCATTGATGTTCCAAGCAATATATAGGGAGAAAGAAGGAAACCCCTTCATTGTCTCTAGAGCTTCAACTTTTTGACCATGAACATTTGAAATATTTGTGATAACTACGTTCTGCCTCTTACCCCAAACAAATGCTGACCTGTATTCAGACTATGTTCTCCCAATTTTGATCTCAGCAGAACCTGGCACTTACTTGTTCAGATGTTTATGATGTGAATATACTGCTCTCTCAGGTAGCTTCTTTATTCTGCTGACTCCCTTTCTCCCAAAGCCTTATAGCACTTTGTTTGTTTGTTTGTTTGTTTGTCTGTCTGTTTTTTGCCACATCTGCAGCTTATGGAAGTTCCCAGACCATGGATTGAATCTGAGCTGCAGCTGTGACCTACAGCACAGCTGCTGCAATGCCAGATCCTTAACCCACTGTCCCAGGCTAGCCTCTTCTCACTAGCCTCTGTAGCAAACCTAGCTGTTGCAGTCAGATTCTTAACCCATTGCACTACAGTAGGAACTTCCCCTTAAGCAATCTTGAAAGCTCTCCTGCTGATTCATTATTCTTTTAGGGTCCTCAGTGTCCCTGTCCACGGAGAGTTCAGCTTTAAGCACCACATTTGTGGATTATTTCCTACATCTGCATTTCATTCATTTCTCTCATGTTCAAGACTTTTAAAGTCTAACTCTAACATATCTGTGCTATATGAACTAGCTACATTGAATATATGTTAATCTAAGAAGCTGTTAGGAGATATGTTTTATAGCTAAAGAAATGTAGGTTCAGAGGGATCATACAGCTAATTAGGGACCTGTAGCCAGAGGTTATTCAGGCTATGACCTGGAGTCACTGCTTGATAATGCCCTAGAACTTCACACTCAACATAGAATGTAAACATTAGGATGTCCAAGTTCTATCCTTGGTTCTGCTACACTTGACTCTGACTCTGATGTTGAGCTGCTTGCTGTACCAGCATTTAATCATCTGGAAAGTAAGGAGCTTGGACTAAGCCTCTTCTCACTAGCTAGTCTTAAATCTAGATATATATCTAGCATTGCTTATAGTGTGTGGTCTGTTGCCTGTTCCCCTGCACTTTTAAGAGCCAGGGCTGTTTCTCTTTACCTAGAGTGATCCTACAATGTGCTGGTTTTAATTAATTGGTTGAGATTTAAGCACCAAATCAATGGATTTTACATAGGTGATAGATTTCTCCCTCCTCACATTACAAGATGCACTTTTTGTCTTACTTAATATATTTCCATTCTATTAGGGATAATTTTTACCCATTGATTTAATGATTTTTAAGCAAGGATATATAGTTGATTTGTTATTTAAAAGAAATTATTACTACTTTAGAGCTTTAGGTATAACCTAGAAAGACACATGAGCTAGTTCATTTCTTTCTCAATTTTTTTCCCTAAGTTTGCTTTGTTTTTTTTCTTTTCCCACTGTACAGCAAGGGGGTCAGGTTATCCTTACATGTATACATTACAATTACATTTTTTCCCCCACCCTTTGTTCTGTTGCAACATGAGTATCTAGACAAAATTCTCAATGCTATTCAGCAGGATCTCCTTGTAAATCTATTCTAAGTTGTGTCTGATAAGCCCAAGCCCCCGATCCCTCCCACTCCCTCCCCCTCCCATCAGGCAGCCACAAGCCTGCTCTCCAAGTCCATGATTTTCTTTTCTGAGGAGATGTTCATTTGTGCTGGATATTAGATTCCAGTTATAAGTGATATCATATGGTATTTGTCTTTGTCTTTCTGGCTCATTGCACTCAGTATGAGATTCTCTAGTTCCATCCATGTTGCTGCAAGTGGCATTATGTCATTCTTTTTTATGGCTGAGTAGTATTCCATTGTGTATATATACCACCTCTTCCGAATCCAATCATCTGTCGATGGACATTTGGGTTGTTTCCATGTCCTGGCTATTGTGAATAGTGCTGCAGTGAACATGCGGGTGCATGTGTCTCTTTTAAGTAGAGTTTTGTCCGGATAGATGTCCAAGAGTGGGATTGCGGGGTCATATGGAAGTTCTATGTATAGATTTCTAAGGTCTCTCCAAACTGTTCTCCGTAGTGGCTGTACCAGTTTACATTCCCACCAGCAGTGCAGGAGGGTTCCCTTTTCTCCACAGCCCCTCCAGCACTTGTTCTTTGTGGACTTATTAAAGATGGCCATTCTGACTGGTGTGAGGTGGTATCTCATGGTAGTTTTGATTTGCATTTCTCTTATAATCAGCGATGTTGAGCATTTTTTCATGTGTTTGTTGGCCATCTGTATATCTTCTTTGGAGAACAGTCTATTCAGGTCTATTTCCCATTTTTCCATTGATTGATTGGTTTTTTTGCTGTTGGGTTGTATAAGTTGTTTCTATATTCTAGAGATTAAGCCCTTAGTTGCATCATTTGAAACTATTTTCTCCCATTCTGAAAGTTGTCTTTTTGTTTTCTTTTGGGTTTCCTTTGCTGTGCAAAAGCTTTTCAGTTTGATGAGGTCCCATGGGTTTATTTTTGCTCTGATTTCTATTGCTTTGGGAGACTGACCTGAGAAAATATTCATGATGTTGATGTCAGAGAGTGTTTTGCCTATGTTTTCTTCTAGGAGTTTGATGGTGTCCTGTCGTATATTTAAGTCTTTCAGCCATTTTGCGTTTATTTTTGTGCATGGTGTGAGGGTGTGTTCTAGTTTCATTGCTTTGCATGCAGCTGTCCAGGTTTCCCAGCAGTGCTTGCTGAATAGACTTTCTTTTTCCCATTTGATGTTCTTGCCTCCTTTATGAAAGATTAGTTGACCATAGGTGTCAGAGTTTATTTCCGGGTTCTCTATTCTGTTCCATTGGTCTGTCTGTCTGTTTTGATACCAGTACCACACTGTTTTGATGACTGTGGCTTTGTAGTATTTCTTGAAGTCTGGGAGAGTGATGCCTCCTGCTTGGTTTTTGTTTCTCAGGATTGCTTTGGCGATTCTGGGTCTTCTGTGGTTCCATATAAATGTTTGGATTGTTTGTTCTAGTTCTGTGAAAAATGTCATGGGTCATTTGATAGGGATTGCATTGACTCTGTAGATTGCTTTGGGTAGTATGGCCATTTTTACAATATTGATTTTTCCCAATCCAGGAACATGGAATATCTTTCCATTTCTTTACATCTTCTTTGATTTCTTTGATTAAAGTTTTATAGTTCTCGACATATACGTCCTTTACCTCCTTGGTCAGGTGTATTCTGAGGTAAATGATTTTGTGAGGTGCAATTTTAAAAGGCATCGTATTTTTGTATTCCTTTTCTAATGTTTCATTGCTGGTATACAGAAATGCAACTGACTTCTGAATGTTAATCTTATATCCTGCTACTTTGCTGAATTTATTAATCAGTAAATAAGTAGTTCAAATAGTTTTGGGGTTGAGTCCTTAGGGTTTTCTATGTATAGTATCATGTCATCTGCATACAGTGAGAGTTTTCTCTCTTCTCTTCCTATATGGATGCCTTTTATTTCTTTTGTTTGTCCAATTGCTGTGGCTAGGACTTCCAAAACTATGTTGAAGAGCAGTGGTGAGAGTGGGCATCCCTGTCTTGTTCCAGATTGGAGTGAGAAGGCTTTCAGTTTTTCCCCATTGAGTATTATATTTGCTGTGGGTTTCTCATAAATGGCTTTGATTATATTCAGGAATGTTCCCTCTATACCCACTTTGGCAAGGGTCTTGATCATGAATGGATGTTGAACTTTGTCAAATGCTTTTTCTGCATCTATTGAGATGATCATATGATTTTTGACTTTTTTTTTGTTAATGTGGGGTATGATGCTGATTGATTTGCGTATGTTGAACCATCCTTGTGAACCTGGGATGAACCGAACCTGGTCATGGTGTATACTTTTTTTGGTATGTTGTTGGATTCGGTTGGCTAAGATTTTGTTGAGAATTTTTGCATCTATATTCATCAATGATATTGGGCGATAGTTTTCTTTTTTGGTGGTATCTCTGTCTGGTTTTGGAATGAGGGTGATGGTGGCATCATAGAATGTCTTTGGGAGTATTCCTTCTTCTTCAACCTTTTGAAAGCGTTTAAGGAGGATGGGCACTAATTCCTCTTTATATGTTTGATAGAATTCACCTGTGAAACCATCTGGTCCTGGACTTTTATTTGTAGGGAGTGATTTTATGACCTCTTCAATTTCATTTCTAGTGATCGGTCTGTTCAGTTGGTCTGTTTCTTTTTAATTCAGTTTTGGCAGGCTGTAAAATTCTAGAAAATTGTCCATTTCTTCCAGATTGTCAAACTTGTTGCCATATAGTTGTTCATAGTATTCTCTTATGGTTTTTTGTATTTCTGCTGTATCCGTTGTGATTTCTCCTTTTTCATTTATAATTTTGGTTATTTGGGTTCGTTCTCTCCTCTTTTTAGTGAGTCTGGCCAGGGGTTTGTCAATTTTGTTCACCTTTTCAAAGAACCAGCTCTTGGTTTTATTAATTTTCTCTATTGTTTTTTGAGTCTCTATTTTATTGATTTCTTCTTTGATCTTTATAATTTCCTTCCTTCTGCTGACTTTAGGACTTTTTTGTTCTTTTTCTAATTCGTTTAGGTGGAGGGTTAAGTTGTCCATTTGGGATCTTTCTTCTTTTTTGAGAAAGGCCTGTATTGCTATAAATTTCCCTCTGAGCACTGCTTTCGCAGCATCCCATAGCTTTTGAGGGGTTGTGTCTTCATTATCATTTGTTTCAAGGTAGTTTTTAATTTCCTTCTTGATTTCCTCATTGACCCATTGGTTTTTTAGTAGCATGTTGTTTAGTCTCCATGCAGTAGGTTTTTTCTCTTTCCTTTTCCCATGGTTGATTTCTAATTTCATGGCATTGTGGTCAGAGAAGATACTTGAGATAATTTCAATGCTCCTAAATTTATTGAGGTTAGCTTTGTGTCCCAGTATGTGGTCGATTCTTGAGAATGTTCCATGAGCATTTGAGAAGAATGTGTGTTCTGCTTTTTTTGGATGTAGTGTCCTGAAGATATCAATGAAGTCTAACTTTTCTATTGTTTCCTTTAGGATCTCTGTTGCTTTATGGGTTTTCTGTCTAGAGGATCTGTCCATTGATGTGAGGGGGGTATTAAGGTCTCCTACTATGATTGTATTCTCGTCAATATCTCCCTTTATGTCTGTTAAAATTTGTTGTATGTATCTGGGTGCTCCTGTATTTGGGGCATATATGTTGACGATAGTAACATCCTCTCCTTGGATGGATCCCTTAATCCTTAAGTAGTGTCCTTCTTTGTCTTTCTTTATGTCTTTTGTTTTAAAGTCTATTTTGTCTGATATGAGCGTTGCGACTCCTGCTTTTCTGTCATGTGTATTGGCGTGAAATATTTTTCTCCACCCTTTCACTTTCAATCTATATGTATCTTTTGTCCTAAGGTGAGTTTCTTGTAGGCAGCATATTGAAGTTTTTTGCCTTTTTATCCACTCAGCCCGTCTGTGTCCTTTGATTGGGGCGTTCAGTCCATTGACATTTAAGGTGATAATTGATAGATGATTATTTATTGCCATTTGAACCTCGTGTTCCAGTTGATTGCTATGGTTCTCCATTCTTCCTTTCTTTTTTTTTTTTTTTGGTTGGATGGTCTCCTGTTATTATCTGCTTGAGTGTTTTTTCTTTTTTTTCATCTTTTGCAAATGCAATATTTGGTTTTGGCTTGTGGTTGCCCTGTTTTTTAAGTATGCTAACCCCTTCCCATAATTGTGTGTTTTAGCCTGATGGTCCTGTAAGTTCAAACACTTCATTACTATATTAAAATTAAGAAGAGAAACATACAAACAAACAGAAAGGGTTATTTACTTCCTAACATCCCTTGCCCACATTTTATCGTTTTGATGACTCTTTTTTATTTTTTTCTTTTTAATTTTATTTTGTTTGAAGCATGTTCATGATTAAATCTGTGTGCTGGCTTATTTGAGTGACTGCTCTCTGATTGCGGTTTCCTCAGTCCTAGTTCTTCCTCTTCTTCTTTTTTTTTTTCTTTTCTTTTTTCTTCCCTTTCCTTCCTTTCTTTTTGGTTTAGAGAAGCCCTTTCAATATTTCCTTTAACCTGGGTTTTGTGTGGCAGTATTCTTTAAGTTTTTGTTTGTTGGAAAAAAATTTTTATTTCCGCTTCTATTTTAAATGATAGTCTTGCTGGATAGAGTATTCTAGGTTGCATATTTTTTCCTTTTAGCACTTTAAATATCTCTTGCCATTCCCTCCTGGCCTGTAGTGTTTCTGTAGAGAAGTCAGCTGATAATCTTATGGGGGTTCCCTTGTAGGTAACATTCTGCTTTTCTCTTGCTGCCTTTAAGATCCTCTCTTTATCACTAACTTTTGCCATTTTTATTATGATGTGTCTTGGTGTGGGTCTATTTGGGTTCAGTTTGTTTGGGGCCCTCTGTGCTTCTTGTATCTTGAACCCAGTATCCTTTAGATTTGGGAAGTTTCCATCGATAATTTCTTCAAATATATTTTCCATCCCCTTATCTTTTTGTACTCCTTCTGGAATTCCTATTATGCGTAGATTGGCCCGCTTTATATTATCCCATAGGTCTCTTATATTGCTTTCCAGTTTTTTGATTCAGTTTTCTGTCTGTTGACCAGATTGAGTGATTTCCATTATTCTATCTTCCATATCACTGATTCGTTCTTCTGCATTATTCATTCTGGTTTTTACTGCCCTTAGTTCCGTTTGCATCTCTGCAAATGAATGTTCTAGTTTTTCTTGGCTCCTCCTTATATTTTCTAGTTCCTTTCTGAGGGTATCTGCATTACTGTTCATATCTTCTCTTAATTCCTTCAGTATTTTCACTATTTCTCTTTTGAACTCCAGGTCTGTCAGACTGCCGAGATCTGTTTCATTGTTGACTGTTTTAGGTGAGTTCTCCTGTTGGTTTGACTGGGGGTGGTTTCTCAGCTTCTTCATCTTACTTGTTGTTTTCTTTCTCCTGAGGGAGTTGTACTCTCCGTGATCGGGCAGTGTTTGCCTTGTCACTGCCTTGGAATATTTCCTGAGGGCTGGCGTTGTTGGTCAATCTTTTTTGAGGCAGTGTGGCTTTTCTGGAGTGTTGATGGGGCTAACAGGGTTCCTTTGAAGCAAAGGAGGGCTTCCTGAGGGCAGACAGGACTGGGAGGCCCACCCCACGATGGTAGGAGATTTCACTTGGTCATGCAGAGCTTGGTCTGGTGTTTTTAGGCTGTGGGGTTCTTGCAGAGGGTTGGCGGTGTTGGGCAGCTGTTCCTCAGGAGTGCAGCATCCCCTGGGGGCTGGAGCAGCTATCTGGATCACTGAGAACCTAAGAGGCTCTTCCCTAGGGCAGTCCAACTCAGGACAGCCTGAGAATGTAGGCGGATCTTTTCACAGTCTGGCCGAGCTTGTTGCAGCTTTTCTGGGCTGCAGGGGCTCTTCCAGGGGGCTGGTGGTGCTGAGCAGCTATTCTGTGGGAGTGGGGCACCCCCTGAGGGCTTGGGCGGGTTGCAGGGCCACTGGAAACCCAAGAGGCTCCTCCCCAGGGCAGCCCGACTCAGAAACACCGTATGAGATCATTTCCCGGCTTGGCCAACCTTGTTGCAGCTTTTCTGGGCTGCAGGGGGTCCTGTCTGGAGCTGGCAGTCCTATGCAGCCAATCCAGTAGAGCATCCCCTGGGGGCTTGGGCGGGTAGCAGGGCCGTTGGAGATCCAAGAGGCTCCTCCCCCGGGCAGCCTGACTCAGAAAGACCGTCTGAGATCTTTTCCCGGCTCGGCCGAGCTTGTTGCAGCTTTTCTGGGCTGCAGGGGGTCCTGCCTGGAGCTGGCAGTCCTATGCAGCTGATCCACTAGGGCACCCCCTGGGGGCTTGGACAGGTAGCAGGGCCGTTGGAAACCGAAGAGGCTCCTCCCCGGGGCAGCCCAACTCAGAAAAACCGTCCCAGAATTAGGCTGATCTATTCACGGCCTGGCTAGGATTGTTCTAGCTTTTCTGGGTTGCAGGCCTTTTCTCGGGGGCTAGTGGTGTTTGGTGCTACTCTGCAGAAGTGTAGCCCCTCCAAAGGGCAAGCAGGCCTGTGCAGGGACAGCCCCTGCGGTGGTAGGCTTCAGGCAATTGTTGAGGCCAGCCCTCCTGGATTACAGGCAGCCCCAGGTTCTGCGAGAGTGTAGGGGGTGGCAGGGGTGGGGGGAGGGGATGCACTGGGAAGCACAGCTTTCAGCTAGCTAGCGGGCCTGTAAGCTTGTTGTGGCATGGGGGGTATTCTCTCCCCTCCCCAGGACGGGCGCAGACCAGGCTCTTTTCCCAGGTTCCCTCTGATGCGGCTTTCCACTTCCCCGCCCCTAGAGTATTGCTCCCTTCCTCTGTGACAGCTTTGTTTTCTAGTCTCCCAGGCAGTCTCTGCCCCGTCAAATGGTTTCTAGACCTCCCAAGCAGTTTCCGCTCCGCCCCGCCCCCCCAGCCCGGGGACTAACCTCTGGAGCCTAGGTCTCGGTGCCCAGCCCCCACCCAGGCATCTCAATTTTTGGTGACTGTGCCCGTAGTTCAGATGGTCCGTTTGGTTCTTGATCGGCTTTTCCGTACTCCAACTTACTGCTACACTCTTCTCTGCATCTGGAGATTCCTCCGGTTTGTTTGATCTTTCCCCCGTGTAGGTGACTTTCCAGGGTGCGGGATCCCTTTCTCCTCCGCAGTTCCCTTTCGGGAGCGCCCTTCCCGCTCTGATTCACCTTCTCTCACTCTCCTCTTTTCTCCCGTTCTGCCCCGTAATGTCACGGACTTCTTGCCATTATTGGAGTTTAGGTTCTTCTGCCAGCGATTGGTTGCTGTTCTGTGTGAGTCATTTATTCTGTAGATGTGCTTTTTTTGTTGTGTTTGTGGGAGAGGGCGAGCGTGTCCCCCTACTCCTCCGCCATCTTGTCCGCCTGCTTTTTTTTTTTGGTCTTTTTGCCTTTTCTAGGGCCACTCCTGCAGCTTATGGAGGTTCCCAGGCTAGGGGTCTAATCGGAGCTGTAGCCGCCAGCCTATACCAGAGCCACAGCAACTCAGGATCTGAGCCATGTCTGCAACCTATACCACAGCTCACAGCAACGCCGGATCCTTAACCCACTGAGCAAGGGCAGGAATCGAACCGGCAACCTCATGGTTCCTAGTCAGATTCATTAACCACTGAGCCATGACGGGAACTCCAATTTTTTCCTCTAAGTTTAAAGCCATTGTATGCATTTTATAAAATAACTTTGTAGTGCTAATGTATTCTTAATCATCACTGAAAAACTATTTTGATAATATATTGTTTTATAATGTGATACATTCATTGTAAAGAAATATAATGAATACTTTCTAACAGTCTACACTTTATGTCTGAGTATTCTTATTTAAGTATTTGAGTTTTTTAACACACATTCTAAAGTGGGTTCTGATTGTTTTCACTTTGGATATGCTCTGTATAAAGGTGGCTATTCTAGCCTGTATATAAAATAACATTTTGTTGATTTTTGAATAAATAGATAGCCAATACTTTATTGAATAATGACATCAATTTAAAAAGATAGTTTTGTAATTTAAGTGTAATTTATTAGCAAAAAGTATAAAAATGAAGTATACATTTTCTATTGTTATTTATCCAATTTGGACTATGTAACTAGAATTTCAGATTTATTTAAAATATTTTATGTAAAATTTTTCAATTTATTTTTTTCTTCTTGTTGCAGGAGCTAGAGTTAATGCCAAAGACAGCAAATGGTTGACACCTTTACACAGAGCAGTTGCATCTTGTAGTGAGGTATGAAATTTCTTTTAGTAAATATATTGTATATAAGATTATTAAGAAGCCCTGCTTATGAGCCCATATTCAAATTCTGTATTTTCAAAAAAAGAAAAACAACTGAAAATACCTACACTAGTCACTTTATTTTGGAATTTGTACAAACCAAGTTATTAATTGTTCAATCTCCCTCTTGTGACTAAGGCCTTTTGGAGAGTCTGAAGTAGCAGAGAAAACCCTCCTACTGTACTTCCTATGAGGGAGATTTTTTTTTTCCTCTATTTTAAAATTCCTCCTTGGGGCTTTTCTCTACTGGTTCACATTAGCCTCGTAGATGTATTGCAAAGGTTCTACTGGTTGCAGTCAAGAAATAATATTAGCATTGTATAATGATTAATTGAAATATTGTTTAAGTGAACACTGAAATTAGTTTCTGAAACATTTACTTGATTCACATTTTGCCAGTTATAAGTATGTAACCTTAAACTATGTTAAGTGTCTTATGAGGAAAAACAGTTCCGTCTTATTTATAATTCTGTATGCTGTTTGCTCTTCAGGTAACTGACATTTTTGGAGAACTTTCACTTTTGTATTTTTCATATCTTCTAGTTCTCATAACATCCTTGTAGGGTAGATATTTTGAAGGAACTGTTGTAGTTAACTCGGTTCGTTAACCACTGAGCCATGACAGGAACTCCTTTTTTTTTTTTTTATTTTTCTTTTAGAAAGAAAATCTCCTAATTAGCGAACTCTTAGGAAGCCTACTCAAAATTATCAATTTCACTGATATTCTTTGAATTATTCCTTTTGTAGCCTGAGAGCAGAAGAGAGCTATACTTACATATTTACTTCATTTAATGAGAAAACAAAACCACATACGGTTATGTAAAAGACAAAACTTTAAGTAGCTTTTGGTTTATGTTTTTGAGATAATGTGAGAGAAGGAAGCTCTACAGAAGATGATTAGAGTGTTTTCTCAGTTCTCTCAAAGACAGACATGGCTAGCATCATTGTAGTTGCACAGGAGGGAAGTTAACTCATCAAAGACAGTGGAGGCCATGAGATTTAATACCCTCATTGAACTTGGGTTGAGAATTAACTGTCCCAAACTCCTCAGTTCTTTGGATTAACTGTCCCAAACGCCTCAGTTCTCCTTCAGTGACGTGGTTTCCACATACTTGATTGTATTGCCTGGTTGCGATCTTCTTTTCTCCACCAGCTGGTTTGTGATTGTCATTCTTCAAGTGTAGCATACAATTCAGTGCTCTCTAAATGCTGAGCATTCTGAATAAATCAGTTCCTGAGCATTAGGGCTGCTGGTGGTGCGTTTGTCTTATTTTTGGTTTGAGAGGGGTTGTTTGTTTTTACCCTCACTTACAACATGAGGACATTCCCAGGCAGAGGTCTCTCACCCATGCCACAGCATTGACAACGCCAGACCCTTAATTTGCTGAGCCACCAAGGAACTCCCAGTTTTTGGTTTTTCTATTTTAAGACACCATATCACACTGGATCATGTAAAGGATATGCATTTATTTTTTAGACCTAACTCTAAGAATTAACATTTTAGTTCTATCAAGAGAACTGAATATAAAATATATTATCATGTGAGATATTAGTGGTCCATCCAAACATTGCATTTATTTGCAAATGTGTTAGTCCTTTTTTTTCCTGTGTCTGACCTCAAGCTGTGAATAAATACTCTTTAGATACAATTATTTAACCTTTTGTGATCACCCCATCCCCATATTTTATAATCTTACTTAAATCAATATCATAATATAATTACTTGTTTTTAAATTTTTTTTTAAGTCAAGGCACACCTGCAGCATTTCTTACACATACATACTCTCTAATGAAAAAATTGGGATCAGGGTTACTATGGTATTACTTGTCATTAGTGAAACTATGTATATCCTTGATTATCTCTACTTTTTTCCTGAATGTTTGTAATGTGTTAATTAAAAAAATCTACAATTTTACTAAGGTATGACATTAGGCTCCTCGGTTTGTAACTTCCAGAAGTTTACCCTTTTTTAATTTTTGTTTTTGATGTCTCCTATCTTTAGAGGGTTTTTTATTTTTAAGTTTTCTCTAAATTTTTAAAGACCACTACTATTGTGACACAGCACTAACATATATTATTCTGAGTGGTTAAAGGGTGGATATATTAGCTCGGCTGCCATAACAAAATACCATAGACTGGGCAGCTTAAGCAGCAGAAATTTATTTTGTCACAGGCTGGAGCCTAGAAGCCCCAGGTGAAGGTCCAGCAGGGTCAGTTTCAGATGAAGACTATTCCTGGCAGGCAGCTGCCTTCTCTCTGTGTCTTCACCTGATGGGGGTGGGGGTGGGAGTGTCTCTCTCTCCCTTGTCTTAGAAGGCCACCAGTCTGATCAGGTTAGAATCCCTCTCTTGTGATCTCATTTAACTTGACTTCCTCTTTATCTACACACACAGTCACATTGGGAGGATAGAGCTTCAACATGAATTGTGGGGGGTGTTCTATTAAGTCCCTAACCCAGGGTTCAGACTTTAATCTGCCCTGATTCTAAAATCTGAGCCATGGAGTCTTTAGGCACCATCTTACCCACCCTCTACCGTAAACCAAATTTATTCTTGGTTTTCTGTGAAACAAAAGTATAGTTTTTTTTTTTCTTTTCTTACCAATGAAATGTAAATAGTCCACATACTTTTCAGGAACTTTGAGGTATTTAGTTGTGAATTCCAGATGGGAACAATTATGGCATCTCTAGTGTACTGTATTTGCCCAATTTATCCAATTATAAATTCTTTATTTTGGTTTTCATTATTTTCTAGTACATCCCTATTAACTTTTCCCAGGGTAATGTTAGTATAGTTCCCCAAGTCACAATATATTCTTCTTGAGGATGGGGGTGGAGAATACTGACAGTGTTTATACCTTGTTCTTCATGTTTTTTTTCGTTTTTTTTGTTTTTTATCTTTTCAGGGCCGCACCAGTGGCATATGGAGGTTCCCAGGCTAGGGGTCTAATTGGAGCTGTTGCTGCTGGCCTGCCACAGCCACAGCAATGCCAGATCTGAGTCACATCTGCAACCTACATCACAGCTCACGGCAACGCCAAATCCTTAACCCACTGAGTGAGGCCAGGGATCGAACCCACAACCTCATGGTTCCTGGTCATATTTGTTTTCTACTATGCCACAATGGGTACTCCTGTTCTTCATGATTTTGAGTACGTAATTCCTCTATGTATCTTTGCCCCTGTATTACTTTTTTAAATTGAAATATATTTACAGTAAGATGCACAGACTTTAAGTGTGTAGTCTTGAGTTTTGGCAAATGTGTACACCCTTGTAACTTTTTCCTCACCAGGATATAAAATATTCTGTCACTCTAGCAAGTTCCTTCCTGTTCTCAGAGGCAACCATTATTCTGATTTCTCTCACCACAGAGAAATTTTGCCTGTTGTAGGATTTTATAAAAATGGAATCATAACATATGCACTCTACTGTCTTCTTTTGTTCAGTGTGACATTTTTTGAGATTCATCTATATTGTTGTGTACATTAATGGTTCATTTCTTTTTATTGTTGAATAGTATTGTATACCACTTTGTCCTTTTTTTTATGGGTGGACATTTACCTTTTTTGGTTTTGGCTCTTATGAATGAATAAAGCTGCTACTACATTCTTAGATGGATCTTTTTAAAATTTCTCTTGGTTAAATAGCTGGAGTATAGAATCGTAGGGTCACAAGGCAGCCCTCTGTATGCCTTTGGTTACCTACTTAGTAGTTTGATAGATTAATAGGTGTCTTCAGTCTTTTACCAGCCTTGTACTATTTCCCATATTTCAAATAGTTCTGATTATTTTTTATTTCAAAAGTTTAAAAGGTTCTATATGAATCACGGAGTTCCCATTGTGGCACAGTGGAAGTGAATCTGACTAGGAACAATGAGGTGAGGGTCGATCCCTGGCCTTGCTCAGTGGGTTGAGGATCTGGCATTTCCATGAACTGTGGTGTAGGTCGTAGACAGAGCTCAGATCCTGGGTTGCTGCAGCTGTTGCTGTAGGCCAGCAGCTGTAGCTGCGATTGGACCCCTAGCCCGGGAACCTCCATATGCCGCAGGAGCGGCCATAAAAAGCAAAAAAAAAAAAAAGAAGACTATGTACGAATCGTGAATAATAGTATTCTGTTCTGTCTTCCTTCCTACTTTGTGTATTTAGTTATTTTAATCTTTTGAATACTTTTCATATACGTTGTTTTTTTTGCCTTATAGCAGACTTGAGATGTGATGAACATGTAGTATTTCCCTTCTTTACTAATAAGAAAACCAAGGGTCGGTTTACTAGATAGAACTGAGATGATTCTGTTCTGGTTCCAGTCCTTTCCATTTCATATGTAGTTTGTTGTTCACTTGCCAAAAATGGGATTATCACTATAAGGAAAAAAATTTGCTACGTCTAGTCCTGATTATATTGCTTAATATTGATGGTTTATTAGATCCCTTATGATCTTGCAGTGAGTCCAGTTTTTGGATGTTTTCCTTGTGCTCTGGGACACCAGGTCTCCCCCCCGCCCCCGCTGCTTTTTTTAGGGCACACACCTGCAGCATAGGAAGTTCCCAGGCTAGGGGTTGAATCAGAGCTGCAGCTGCAGGCCTACACCACAGCCACAGCAACTCGGGATCCACCACTGGCTACACCACAGCTCACAGCAATGCTGGGTTCTTAACCCATTGAGTGAGGCCAGGGATCCGAACCAAAATCCTCATGATGTTAGTAGGGTTCGTAACCCACTGAGCCACAACAGGAATTCCCTTGAACGGTAAACTCTTAATTTGCCTTGTTAACACCACCTCTCCCTCCAGGTAGTATCACTGCAAAGCCTGCCTGCCTGCTTTTCTCTCTGTCTCTTTTTCTTTAATGAACTAGTTCCCAGTGATTTTTTCGTTTTGTAAGATAGAGCATGTGTAATACTTGGGAAATAGTGTGTTTTAAATTTTTGTATATTTAATGGCAAAGTGATAATTTACATTTTAAAGCTTTGAAAGTATAAATTGTATCTCACCATCTAGAAAAGCAAAAGTAAGGAATGTTTTTGGAGAATATTTGTATTTCTTCTTGTGAATTTTAATAGAGATTGCTCTTCCCTTAATTAGGGGATGGAAAAGGGAATGTTTTATCTTGATGCATCTTATATGGTTTTGAATGGCTTGGAAGGAAGTTCAAAGTATTTTGTTTTCTGGCTTATTTATAGCAGGTTCTTCCAGAACTATTTTTATCCTCAAGAAATTTTATTCCCTTCATACACACACACACACACACACACACACACACACACGATTTCTAAAACTGCTAACTCACTTGTCTTGTATAACATCTTCATATGTTTTAGGAAGCAGTTCAGGTACTTTTGAAGCATTCTGCAGACGTTAATGCTCGAGACAAAAACTGGCAAACTCCATTACACATAGCAGCAGCTAATAAAGCTGTAAAGTGTGCGGAAGCTTTGGTTCCTCTACTGAGTAATGTAAACGTGTCCGATCGAGCGGGGAGAACCGCACTGCACCATGCAGCTTTCAGTGGGCATGGGGAGGTAGGTGGCATTCAGTCAATCAGTAATTCTCTCTCCCTGCATCCTCCCACACCCCACCCCCAATTATTAATAGACTTGCCCTTTTTAGCCAGTCATCAGTCCGTGGTAAAAGCAAACAAAAATATCTATCTTGTTAACTTTTATCTAGTTTCACTCAGCAGATCCTCAGATTTCTTTCCCTGGTAATTCATGATATAACTTTCTCAGATTTAGAGATTTACTTATCACATACAGCCCCTGCACTTGAAATTCCTGGTTGACCTGGGGATACAAAGGAGAACATTGCCAACTCTTAAACACCGCGTGAAAAGGATGTTCTGTCATAGTGGGGATAATTGTCCAGAATGACAGTAGTTTCATTGTTCTCCCAGAAAGATAGTAGCAAAGGAATGTGGAGGGTAGAAAACATTTTCTAGAATGAAACAGAGGTAGAAGAACAATTGAGGCCGACTTGTACAATCCTTCAGTTGTGTTGCAGACACAAAAGTTCAAGGGGGTAAAGTAATGGAAAATATAGCACAGGGAACTATACTCAGTATTTTGTAGTAACCTATAATGGAAAAAAAATCTGACAAAGATGATACATATGTATCACTTTGCTCTACATCTGAAATACTGTAAATTAGCTATACTTCAGTTTTTTTTAAAAAGGGTAATTACATGGCTGAGAGCTAGTCACTGCAGTGCTCTTTTCAGAGTTCTTCTCTGCTTTTGCAGCATAAAGAATTCTTGCCTCCATGGCAGTTAAGGTCGCTAGATGCGTCACTTTTTGACATTTGGAGTGCTCTTTCCAATAGGGAAACTGTTGTAAATATGCTTAGACATAAAAGAAATAACTATTCTTGGTACGTTTTGAGGAATGTAGCCTGTGCAGTGACCTTCAGGTCTAATCATATTACAGACACTATATTTATGTTT
Organism: Phacochoerus africanus; assembly: GCF_016906955.1. Taxonomy (NCBI): domain Eukaryota; kingdom Metazoa; phylum Chordata; class Mammalia; order Artiodactyla; family Suidae; genus Phacochoerus; species Phacochoerus africanus. The sequence continues at coordinate 83,418,376 of NC_062544.1, read as the reverse complement.
GAATTAAATTTAAGGTATTTCTAGGATCAGAATGCACTTGGAATTTTAATAACACTTTGGGCTCTAAAAAAGGAATAAAACCTGTTTTTAAATATTCCACCCTTAGACTTTACAGATTTGTGCTTAGTTATTCATAAAATGCCAGGACACAAAATAGCATCTTTAAAAGATACTGATACTTCAATAACAACCGCACTGAAACCTCTTTTTTGTGTTTTGTCCTGTTGTTTATTAAACTATGTTAGAGAGTCTTTGTATGTAATATAGCTCCTTCCAAAATGAAGAAATTCACTCCCAGAAAGGTTGAGATCAGTAGTCCTCACGAGGGTTATTCTTGAACAGTTCTGCCTCTAAATTTTGAGGAAACTGTGTTTATTTTTATTCCAGATGGTCAAGCTGCTCTTGTCTAGAGGTGCCAATATTAATGCTTTTGATAAGAAAGATAGACGTGCTATCCACTGGGCCGCATATATGGGTATGTACTTTTAAAATTTATTTTTTGACATTATATATTAAGGAAAAGTTGGACATTTTCATTCTTGCATTTGGTATAACATATTTTAGGATAGTGAGAAGTTACACCATATCTGAGTTTGCTGCCCAAGTGGAACCAGCCTGGCAGTAGGGGAGGTTTGCTAGGAGAAGGGGAACATTGGGTCCAGTTCTGAAAGATGTTTAAAATTAATCCTGTTTACCTTTAAAAGGAGAGATATCCTAGACATAAGCCTGGGACACAAAATTTAGATTGGTGTTTACTAAAAGCTCATTCTCATACCCATCCTGTGCCCATTCTTGTTTGCATGGGAATATTGAGGTAGAAGTTATGAAGCTGTATTAAGAAGCCTAATACTCTGGGCCAGGCACTTAGTTATTAAATAGGCATCATCGGGAATTCTCTTCCTGGATCAGCAGTTAATGAACCCGACTAGCATCCATGAGGATGAGGGTTCGATCGCTGCCCTTGCTCAGTGAGTTAAAGATCTGGCGTTGCCATGAGCTGTGGTGTAGGTCTCAGACTCTGCTCTAATCTGGCATTGCTGTGGGGTGGTGTAGGCCAGCAGCTCAAATTGTCTCCTTAACCTGGGAACTTCCATATGCCCCAGGTGCAGCCCTTAAAAAAAAGCAAAAATAAATAGGCATCAACATATTTGGTTTCTACCATAGTAATTTCACAGGAGGAAAGTGGGGCTTAGAGAATAGGTTTTTCTGATTTTAACATTCTTAAAAAGTCTTAGGATCTGCAAAATTGCACTCTAATACTAAGAGGGTTGTGTGAAAATGGTCCTGGGGCAGGCCGCTTAAAACCCATGCAGCCTCGTAAACAGAGCACTAAAGAAAACATTAATGAATCTTGTGGTAACTTGGATAGTTAGGGAGGAGGTAGGTCAGCCTTCCTCAGGATACTTTAAAATGCACAAAAGGAACAGTGTAGAGCTGCTGGCTGTGGGCAGCAAGACTGTGCAGGTCAAGTGGCTCTCTAAGCAGAGGAAGCACAACTTGCCACAAACCTTGACATCCTGCAAGGCCAGGCTGTGCCTCTGGGAGAAAGCCATGGACAGAAGCTTCTTAAAATAGAATTGAAAGAGCTCCTCTCTTTGCAGCCATAGTGCTGAAGACTTTTTTCTTCCTCCCCAAAGTCATAATTCTGCTTCTGCTGTTCTGGCTCCCCTGACTTAGGAAAAATCACATACAGGCTGATGGAGCTGCTGCGTGGTGCTGGTTTTATTCCTTTTGGTACTCCTGTCCCACAGGCATTGCTTATCTTCATTACTCCCTGCTCTTGGTTTCATCTTTTCCTATCTCTCACTTAAAATTAGAAGATTAAAGAAAGATTTGATAGAAAATTATTAATTTTAGAAACTCATCAAATTGTAAAATAGAAAACTATAAGAAAACTGTATACTTTAAATGTTTACAAATTAAGCAAAGTATGTCATGCTTTTTATCTCCAAATAATTAGACTTGGCTAAACAGCTGTTTTCATGAAATTGAAGGCCAAGCAATTTTGTGGGTTGCCTCTCTAATTGAGCTCCCAGAATAATGGATTTGTGTATCTCAGGAGCACTCAGGTGGCTTTGTTTTCCTTGATCTAAGAGTCACTTTTTAGGAGTTCCTGTTGTGGCATAGCAGAAACAAATCTGACTAGTATCCATGAGGACACAGGTTCAATCCCTGGCCTCGCTTAGTAAGTTAAGGATCCCATGTTGCCAACAAGCTATGGTGTAGGTCGCAGACATGGCTCAGATCTAGCATTTCTGTGGTTGTGGCATAGCTCAGCAGCTACAACTCCGATTCACCCCCTAGCCTGGGAACTTCCATGTGCTACAGGTGCAGCCCTAAAAAAGCAAAAATAAAAAACAATTAAATAAAATAATGTTATATGAATTAAGAAGTTGCAGAATAAAAAATTAAAACAAAAAAAAAAGTCACTTTTTAGGCCAGTTTTGAATTGTAAAAAAAAATCTGTGTTTCTTGGACCTCATGATCCATATACTTTTTGAGCATAAACATTCAGATTAGTAATTCTCCTTCCTCTGTTTCTTTCTTTAAGCTTGGGAAAAAAAGGAGTGTTGACACAGTTTCTAAAACTATTCAGTTGTTCTCGGTGTTGAGGATTAAAAGGGGCTAAATAGGGGTTCCTGTGGTGGCGCAATGGGATCAGCAACATCTTGGGATCATTTGGGTTCAGGTTCAATCCCCGGCCCAGCACAGTGGTTAAGGATCTGGCATTGCTGCAGCTGTGACTTAGGTCACAGCTACAGCTCAGATCTGATCCTTGGCCCGGGAACTCCATATGCCTCGGGACAGCCAAAAATGTTGGGGGTGCTGAATATGTGAACGTAGGACACTTTTGACTTGGCTGTTAGACAGGCCTGAAATCCACTCATTGTCACCTCTAGAGAATCTGTCACTCTTAGCCTAAGAGGTATACATGAATTCTTGTAGTTTATTTCTCACAGGCTTCCTTATTTGCCCTGGCCTTCTGTCCCCTTCTGTCCCTTGAGCTGCCCTTACTTTTCTGTCAGGCTCTACCTTTTATTCTTATGCTATGATTGAATTCTCTGTCAGTGTTCCCCAGCCCCACCTCTGTCCGCAAATGAATTGATCATTTTTCTCTCCTTACCCCATGTTTGCTCCTACCATGAGCCTTCATTAAGATCCCTTTTACTCATTCATCTTTTCTGTTGCATTCAGTGCTTTTAGCAGTATCCCATCAGGTTTTGCTTCACATTACCTTACCTTGATGACTTTGATATAGAGGGTACTAATTACCTTGATTAGTAATTCCTTTCATTATTTCTTTGTGAAACAATGCATAATTTGAGTTGATATGAAATGGTATTTTTTTCTTTTTCCTTTCTATATAAAAACATAAATTTGAAACAAAGATCATTTTATTTTTCTTAAACATTCACGAGCAAAAGAAAAATATAAGGGAATGTACATATATATACACACATATATATGACTGAGTCAGTTTGCAGCATAGCAGAAATTGGCTCAACATTGTAAATAAACTGTAATAAAAATTAAAAATAAAATCTTAAACAAAGAAAAATTTAAGGAATTTCCCAAATTCCTGAAGATTCACATTGAATGGATATAACTTTTTATTTATTTTTTGCTGCACCCATGGCATACTGGGAATCAAACCTAAGCTACAGCAGTGACAATGCTGGATCCTTACTGCTAGGCTACCAGGGAACTCCAGTTTTTCAAAAGGATGTTGTGATTGACTACAGAATTATGTATGCTGTGCATGGCTACTGGATACTATCTTCTAAACATACAGTCAGATGAATTAAATGAAATCTAGTCCCCTTGGTAGCATCATTCTATGAATTGATAAAGAAGACACATACTTAATCTGGCTAGGGTATACGTAGCTAGAAAAGTGTAATTTATTTCACTCTAGAACTTTCTTCCTTTTTTTCTTTTAAATAAGTCACCCCAAACTGGCTCTGGTTCCTTCTTTTTCATGTTTCCAATGATCCAATAAAGAAATTTATTCATAT